>NW_010330749.1:0-1010 GCF_000700745.2 Antrostomus carolinensis
GACGGGGGGGCACAGGGAGTGGGAGGGGAAAGAGGTGGATAAGGACCAGCTGCCTTGGAAATTCAAGACGGGGGGGACTCTTCTTGCCACCAAGACTTGTTCATTTTCCCTTTCAGCCCCCTCAGACCTAGAGCCCTTCTCATATCCACGAGTCCCCTCAGAACCCCTCTGTCATCCGGGGGCTGCCTCAGCTGGAACCGGTTGCCCCCTCCCCTGTTATTGGTTGCTGCTCATCCAAGGTCACCAAGGAATATCTGATGAGCAATGCTTACGCCCTCTGAGGGGGAGTACCCTTCTTTGAGGACCACCCCAAAGTGGGAGACCCTCCAGCCCAAAATGATTTCTCTGGTGGATTTTGGGCACCTAGCTTGTTCTTTAGACTTATTTTTCTGGGGGTTTTTGGGGGGATAGGTTTATAAATTCTTCTGTAGAAAAAGAGGCTCGTGAAGAATCACTGGTTGTGGTGGGGGAGGGGCAGGAAAGCACCCCTCCATGACCACCCACAACATCCCCATAGGGGGGCTCCCCCGCCTTTCCTGGGTTTTTCCCACCCGAATTTGGTGGCCGGCTGGACCCAAGGCAGCCGGGACCCTCTGCCAGTGATTTTGGGGGGGTCCCAGTGATTTCTGGGGCAGGTCTTCAATGATTTTGGGGGGATCACAGTGATTTTGGGGGGGTTCCAGTGCTTTCAGGGGACACCATGCCCTTGTTTTTAGGGTATGGGGAGGGCATATGGGAGATGTTTGTGACTGTTGCGTCAAATCAACCAGATTTAATTAATAATTCGGGGATGTTTGAGGTTTTCAAAACATATTTTATAGGATTTTTTTCCGAATAAAGGGAGATGTGAAACACACTGAGGGGGGGTTTGCAATTCTTGGGGAGGGTGGGGTGTTCTGTTCAACCCCAAAAGCGTTGGAAGGGGGGGGACTGAGAGGTTCAAACAGGGGAGGGCGGAGTGTTCTGACGGGGATCCCCCCCAAGCCTGGATGAGGTCCTTTTGCTGGGGG
>NW_010330749.1:1130-5450 GCF_000700745.2 Antrostomus carolinensis
CATGGTCCCACTCTGGGGGGGTTTCCCCCTATTCCCCCCCTTCTCCCCTCATTCTGGGGGAAAATTGAGGTGTTGGGGTGGGAGATAAAGGACAAAAATGTCCCTGTTTTGGATAGGGGCCCCTGAACCTTGTCCCCCGCAAAATATTCAAACCCTGCCCCCTCCTGGAAGGCTTCTGAGCCCCCCCCCACCCAGGGAATAGGGGGGAGAATTGGAAGTGTAACGGTAAAGGAGACTCGTAGGTCGAGATAAGAACAATTTCATAATTGGAATAAAAAAAAAATAGCAATGATAATAATATTGATGATAATAATAATAAAAAATAGATATAAATGAGTGATGCACGGTACTGGACCAGTGCACTCCCACAACCCTGTTACAACTGAATGGGGTTTTGCAGAACATGCTACTTACTGTAACTTGTTTCAAACTGACCTCAATGGTCCTAAAAGACCTTTAAATGCAGTTTAGCTCAACTGCATTTAAAGAAACAGAACAAAGATATTCTGAATGGTAAAAGGGACTTTTATCTTCAGTCTAAGCAGTTAAACAAGTTGAAAAAATGCATCAGGGATAACCTATGCAAACTAGAGGATCATTTAATTTATTACAAGAAATCCTAAAAGGGACTGCTTCCCCAGAAAGAATTGCACAAAAACCCACTACCAAAAAATGGTATGCCTACCTAACAGGAGTAGTAGAAAATATACAATTAACTGAAGGACACACTAAAGTATCCAAATTACAGATGCCCATAAACAAACCCTTTATCATTACAACAACCTTTTAAACCCTGCACCACCCCTCATTGAGGATACACCAACAGAAAAAAAAATTGGTTTACAGATGCTTCAGCAAAAAAGGTAAATGGTAAATGGCAATATAAGGTCATTGCTTTAGATATTACCACTGGCAAACAAGTAATAGAAGAAGGGGAAGGCAGTGCACAAGTAGGAGAAATTAGAGCAGCACAGAATGGAACAAAAATCATATATGCAGACCCTTATGCTGTGTGGGCCTGATGTTGAAAAGCAGGCAAAGAGTTAAAACATCTTGGTATGGGAAAAGCAGGCAAGGAGATGAAACATTGATCGGCATTGTAACCAGATAGCAAGAGACCCAAAACTCAGTGGCAAGCAGAAAATACATAGATAAGAGGAACTGTGGGTACACAAAACAGGAATCCTATTGTCTGTAAGAAGTAACTATGTAGTTAGAACCGATCTTGTAGTTTGGAGCTCAACCAACCCCGCATTCGAAGCCAAAGGTGAAAAGTACACAGTGAAGAAAACTGCGAGCCTTCATCCAGAAGACCCCCATAGATGACCACCAGATAGCAGTGCGCAAGCACCGGGAGGAGGAGACTTATGATAATGGATTCCTGGAAATAATTACCTTAGTCACACCTATCCCCAGAATTAATGGTAATAACCTCACCCAAATTAGTGAATATGTATACTTTGCTTAATAAATAGACGCTTGCTTTGTGATCTGGTGTGCAAGTTTGGAGGAGAGATCCCCCTTGCACCCAGCGCTGCAATAAACACACCTGCTTTATAACTCTGTGAGTTGTAGAGTCTGATTTTGCACATCAGGCTGGTGCCACACAGTGGCTCTGTCAATGGGAAACCTCAAATTGGGAAGTAAATATATCCCCAGTTTGGAGAAACAAAGATTGGCAATTATTACTGGATATAGCCAAGAAAACAACTTTCAAGGTGGGATGGGTAAAAGTGCATGCTAAGGATAATCAACCAGCCACAAAATGGAATCAAAAGGTAGATAAGCTAACTAAAATTAGGAAAATCACCTTACATCCTGAGTGGTGTCGATTGGGAGAATGGTTACATCAAAACCTAGGCCACACAGCTAAACAAGCACTTCACTTTGCTGCACTAAATAAAGGCTGGCCTATAAACAGGGAATCTTGTCAAACATTTCTTACAGAATGCCCTCACTCTAGATTGAAATTACAAGCAGATCATCCTGCTAAAGCACCACACCTACATATTAATGAAGGGAAAACCTTATGGTCTACCTGGCAAATTGATTACATCGGACCATTCAAATCTTCTGCAGGATATTGATACATCCTCACAGGAGTGAAAGTAGTCTCTGGCTTGCTCTTAGCAACTAAATGTTGGAAAGCCAATGGAAAAAATACAGTCCAAGGGCTATTTGTTTGGCTCTCAAGCCAACATCTCCTGATGTTATCCAAAGTGATAATGGTTCACATTTTTCTTGTAAAGAAGTGCAAGACTGTGAAAGAATTAAATCCTTAGGAGTTAGAAGATTTATGAATCACTTAGTTGTTTTGCATGAGCTGTTATGTTACATCTGTCCTCTCGGATTCCTAACAATCTTGAAGTGGGTGCTTATCCTAGTTGTTTCACATGTATCTGTTAATTGCTTAGTTGTGAAGCTGCTACCAAACATTCTTAAAGGAATACTGTCCCAAGCCTGTAAAAGAGACATCACTGCACAGAATCAGAGAGGAGAGGACTATCGAAGACCACCACCTCATTTTATTGCACAAGCATGAAGGACATTTACTATGCTAAACAGTTATGGGAAATGTTTTGAATATGTAGATAATTTCTGGGAAACTCAGTGAATATACATGTATTAGGTCAATATAATGTGTGCTGAAACAAAGGCACACACATCCACACCTTGGTGGGGTGGGGGGGGGGGGGATCTCTGGGTGTGTCCAGTGCTGCAATAAAGAATACCTGCTTTCTAAAACTTCAAAATGAGTCTTAGAGAGTTTCTTCCAATCGGCTTTCTTGGTATCAGTTGCGGGCCAATTAAAGTGACTTGGCACAAGCCTCCATTTTGAGTCTTAATTCTGTTCCCGGGAATATAGAGAACCTGGTCACAATATCTAATTGCACATCACTCAGGAGTTAAGCTTAGCTGCTCCTAGCCACCCAGAACGATCTGAGGTCAGCTGGAAAGCAAGGGGGTTTAACTTCTACTAAATTGTCCTGCCTAACAGTTGATCATGACAGAGGGGAGTGAGTGGGTGGCTGGGTGTGGGATTAGCTACCAGCTGGGGCCAACCTACCACATTATGGACTTATTTCTACTGTCACTAAAACCAGTAACAGTTATATGCCCTAAAATAATATGTTCTCCTTCTTGATGTTGAGAAACTTAATTTCTTTAACTTTATTCCTGTCATTCAGTTCTACTTGATAAGATAGATATAATTTTATTGTACGTAACCTCTGGCATGAAGATCTTAGAATAGTGTTTTTTCTGTCATTGCTAACTGTAACATCTCTCTCCTTAAGGCTGTCCTGTAAGGGCTCTCAGATTTCTCATACTCCTTCACTTATCCAAGCTGCTTCCAACAGTACCACCTGTATCAGTCCCCCAAGTACATGAAGGTCTTCTTTTCTGAAGTCCCAGGTCTGTGCTCTGCTGATGACCTTTCTTCTTCCCTTTTGGCATCTGGGACCCCACTATTTCATGTCCAAGACAATCAACACTGACATTGATTATCATATCCCGACCAGCTCTTCCTTGTTTGCCAGTACTAGATCCAGGTGAGCATCACCCTTGTTGGCCCACATTGCAGCTGCGTTAAGAAGTCATCCCAAGAGCCTCCATGTGGTTAGCATCCTGTTACTTTGCCTGGTCAGTAATGCCAGGGCCTTTTTAGTCCCCCATAGGAACTGTTCATTGTCCTCAGGTTGCTGACAGAAGACTTTATCCATTTCCTCTCCCTGACCAACATAATGCCACCCTGACTGGCTCCTCTAATCCTCAGTGACAAAAGCTAATTCTACCTGTCATTCTTCCCATAGAGGAGCTCCTTACATCTTCACACAAGAAGCATTCCCCTCCTCATCCTAACTGCCACTTTCTCTGGCAGAGCCTGTATACTTCTACTGCAACACCCCAGGTGAGCAATCTGTGTCACCACATCTCATTTAATCCAAAGACTTTCCTGCTGTGAGGCTTCAGCACCTTGTGGCCATTCCACAGCTGCTCCTGCCTATGCATGTTTGGGCTGCAGTACCTCCGCTGTGGAAACAACTTGTTACAGGGAACCATTGTAACAAGGCCCCAGTCAGCGCTGTTGCCTTACTCACTGGTACACCCCCCCCAAAAGTCCCCTAAATTCACCCCCAAAACTGCCCACCTGAAAGAGTAAACCCTGAGAAATTAGAAACTTTAGAAAATGGCTTTCTCAGTATCACCCCCCACGTGACCTCCAATCTCCTGCAGAGACAGGAAATGTCTCCCTACAGGCACAAACTTCAGGACATTCTGCCTGCCCCGATAGTGGGCATTGGTATTCCTAGTGTATCT
>NW_010330750.1:0-223 GCF_000700745.2 Antrostomus carolinensis
CAGCGTCTCCCACCGCAGGCATCGGCCGAGCAAGGAGCACTGCTCTGCTCCGGCTGGGCAGTACCGCGTACCTGTCATTGCCAGCTAGCTGGAACCTGCGATGGTTAGCGAAAGCGTTTGTAAGGGAAACCTGAGGCTGATAAAATAAGCGATCTGATGAGAAATAGCAGCTTTGCAGTGCCAGTTCCTGATAGCTGTGTGAAAAAAAACCTCCTCACTTCAC
>NW_010330750.1:263-3238 GCF_000700745.2 Antrostomus carolinensis
CCCCCCCCTCCCTTTTCATTAACAGTTTAACCACTTCACTTTTAAAATACTACCTATTGACCAAAATCTAAGCATCTATTATATATCTTAATATATGGTCCACATCATTTACTGTTTGCCAGAGACTGGAAATTACAGCATTGCTTTTGTACGTTCAGGTTCAAAACTAAACAGTCCTGGCGTGAACCACTGAAGCTGACAGAATTACATCGGGGATAAGCCTGGCTTTTGAAATTTGACATCTTATGTAATAAATGGCTACAGGCCATAATGCTCCTCCACAATTCCCCATTCAGGGGGTTGTTACAGAAGAAGTGGAATCTCCCAACGGGTCACCAAACTGTAAGGCTGTAAAAGTGAAGAATGAAGATAAACTGAGATGCCACCCATTAAAAAATCATCTATTTAAAGGCTAACTAGACAGGTACCTCACTTTAGAATGTAACAGTCTAGTTACAAATGGTTATCTGATAAAGTTCTAATAAGAAATTAATTATGCAGTGGAATTGAACAGCTAAGATTTACTGCTTCATTTCGGCTAAGCAGTCTAATTTGCACCTGCTTCTGGTGATGAGGAGGGCTAGAAATGTGGATATGGACTGAGGCAAAACCTTTCCTTGAGTGTTTGGCCTCTCTTTGAAATGCATTTATCAAGGGATAGAAATTCCTTTGCAGATTATCCTGTTTTCCTAAATATCGGCTTCAATACTTGCTGGTGCTATTAGCAGCTTTAATTTCACACACATCCCCGGGCCCCCCCCATGCATGTTGGTTAGGGCAAGCAGACTCAGAAATTTCAGGTAACAATGTTTTGGTCCCACACAGAAGTCTTGACACAATAACATACGGGATATTGGATGCCGCATTTAATTTGTTGCCTGAAAAACCCGCAAACATAATTCTACTTTTAGGAATGTACAAGGAGATATTTCTTAATTTTTCTGCTGCTCCTTTTTTTCTAGAAAAAATATTTTTAAAAAAATTTCTACTCTTCTCTACATAGTAATTTTAAAAAATCAATAATATTTGGGTGAAATGTAGAACACTTTACTCTGGTAAAGAGAAATGGATTTTACAGTCATGGGGGAAACAGAACATCCGCTTTATCATCTGTTATCACTGGCACAGTACAAATGATGCTCTGATCCTTGTTCCTAGGCCTGACTTAGCAAAACACGCTGAAGAATAAATCAGATGTCTCTGCTCTCCCTGTGCCTGCCACTTCCTAGTACTGAGTTCAGCTCTGGCACTGTGTGTCTCAGAGCCCACCTACAGCTTTAGGGAGTGCTTTGAGCAGCTGCTCATCATAGCTTGTAGGATGAAACTGGCACAAAGCCTATCTCAGACTGGGAAACCAGAAGAAGCTGGATTAGATTAAAAAGTTGTCTGCATTTAGAAGAGATTTATCGAGATTAAAAGCTGGAGGGGGGGAAAGGGGGGGGGGGGGGGGGGAATACTGCAACAGTAAGACAAAAGCAAGCCAACAAATCGGAAAGCAAAACAGCTGTTGCTGCCAGAAATGGGGGCTGAAAGCTCAAAGAGTTTGTTCTAATACTAAAATGAAATTTCAATAAAGCAGATCACTACACTGAAGCAAAATATTCCTTAAAGATGGCAAGGCCACAGCAGACTTTCTTAAAGCCATTGAAAAGGGATGAAGGATTCTATCTCTACATGATTAACCATGACTTTATACTTTCTGCTGTTTTCCTACACAAACACTAGCTGCTGTCTCTGCCAAGCATTCACATAATTACCACATTGTATTTTTATTCACAATAAGCTCTTGGGAAAAGGGGGTGGGGGGGGGTGGGGAAGTCTTTCCATGAGATTGGTTTTGGTTTAGGTGGTTGGTTCTTTTTCTTGTTGGTTTTTCTGGGTTTGGGTGGGGTTTTCTGGTGTGTGGTTTTTGTAGGGTTTTTTTTTTTTTAAAAAAAATCTTCAAATTTCTTTGCCATTCAAAGGTCAGAGATACTGAGATACTGGCATATACTAATGCCAGGTTTTGCAAGAAGGGCATTTGCTTGCCAGAAAGGTCTCTTGTTTACTCTAGTGAGCTGTCGTAACTCTAGACCATTCCTTGTCTGACTGAGTATTGACTTTCCCATTGTAGTTTGAAAGGCATTTTGGACCAGAGAAGGTAGTTTGCCTTTGGCAGACAATGCTGCATGAAGGGTCAGGTCCAAAATGACATGAAATCCACTGCTTGGCCACGTGAATGTTTTTGCACAACCTTATATATGTTAAATACCTGTAGGGTCTCTACAAATGAGGAAGATTCAGGTATTGAACAGCCTTTAGAAGGGTGAATGCTGTTAGGACTAAAGTTAAGGTGAAGCTTAGGCATGAGAGCCACAGACCACAGCCACTGACTGAAAAGACAGTGACTTCCAAACCTCTTTGGCAGTTTCAGGCTGTTTTTTCAGGAGCTTTAAGCCCCTACAACTCTGAGAATCTGGCAGAAGCACAGGCATTGCCTCTGAAGGGTCAGCCTGAAAATGTCATGGTGCTCATCAGCACCTGTCCTGCAAGCTGAAAGGGTACAGCAATACCACACTGCCTGAGCAGGTCTAACGGACCATGCGAGTGTGACTCCAGTCTTTGCAAGCAATACAGGGGCATGCCTTTCAAACTGCCTTTCAAACTGCCTTTCAAACTTTGAGGTAGGCACTGGCTATTGTGGTCACAGAATCATTGAATGTAGTGAGTTGGAAGGGACCCACAAGGATCATCACATCCAACTCTTGCCCTAGCATAGGACAGTCCCAAAATTCAGACCATGTCTCTGAGGGCCTTGTCCAAATGCTTCTGGAATATTGTCAGGCTTGGTGCCATGACCACCTCCCTGGGGAGCCTGTTCCAGTGCTCCACCACCCTCTGCCTGAAGGACCTTTTCCTAATGTCCAACCTAAACGTCCCCTGGCACATCTTCCTGCCATTTCCCCTGCTCCTATCATTGGTCACCAGAGAGAAGA
>NW_010330750.1:3491-17739 GCF_000700745.2 Antrostomus carolinensis
GCCCAAAACTACACCCAGTACTCAAGGTGAGGCTGCACCAGAGCAGAGCAGGATGATCACCTCCCTCGAGTGGCTCGCAGTGCAGTGCTGGATGCCCCCCAGGACACAGTTGGCCCTCCTGGCTGCCAGGACACACTGTTGGCTCATGTCCAGCTTGCCATCGACCAGGACCCCCAGGTCCCTCTCTACAGGGCTGCTCTCCAGCCTCTCCTTCTCCAGTCTGTACGTGTGTCCAGGGTGGCCGTGTCACAGGTGCAAAATCCAGCACATGCCCTTATTAAAATTCACACAGTTGGTGATTGCCCAGCTCTCATTTATCTGGATCTCCCTGCAGGGCTCATAACCTTGGCTTATTCTTCTAGACCTGTAAAATATGATGTCCTTCAGGGCTTATACACTGCATTTCCTGCAATATTACCTCCTTGCTGATTTCAGCCAGGATTTCCAAATAAACCCTCAGCAAATACAGTTGTTGAGTGGACAAGGAAGAGAAGGGGAAAAAAATAAAGGTAAGAGGATGAAGATAACAGGTAAGTGTTAAATACATGTAAAACCAACATGCAGTACATTGTGAGCTATAGCTTGAGCTTCTTTGGCATGAAATACTCCCTTATGACAAGCCCATTCAGAGGCCATCTTCTGGTGCTGCTGGCATCGCCCTGCCTATGCAGGGAGCCTGGCTGCATGTGTGGCTGCCCTCTGCTGCAGGCTGGGCCCAGGCCCTAAAAACTGGTGTGCTTGTCCTGTCTTCTGAAGGGAGTCAGAAAGGAGATGTGACAGACTAGAAACAAAGCCAGCAAGCTTCTTGTGCAGAGAAAAGGAATATTTGGTACCTTAACACTTTCATTTTTTTAAGTGTTTAAGTTGACAGGCACTTAAAGGAACAAATCCTCAAGTGTTTCATTTTCTAAAGGAGAAAAAAAAAATTAGACTTGAGCGCTGGCTTGTGGCAGTTAAGGGAGTTTACAGCAGTTTTGTCCTCCATCATTTATTACAAATAGTGGCATTTAGCATTTTGTATTCTTTATCCCCACAGGAAATGTATTTTCTGCAAGGCACTGCTGTAATGTAGAAAGGCACAAATTGCTTCTTACAGATGCAATGTGTTCTTTGGCAAGTCAGTCCATCTGGAATGACTAATTCAGCCTACAGGGAAGAGTTCATGGTTTCAACTCACCAGCTTGTATCTGGACAGACTTCTCAGCCCTTTGCATGGGGTTTGGTAGTCATCCTTGCAGGACAGGCACAGAGTAGCAGCATACCCAAAATCCCATTTTGTTTTTATTTATGTAACAGGAATTTGGGTCCTTGTACTGCTCTCAGGTTTACTTTAGTAGTTACTTCTGGCACCTCATTTATTTTTGCTGAAGCTGCTTATCTTTCTAGAACTAGCACATTCTGAACCAAATGTTAATGTTTTAAAATTCTTAGAAAAACCTTTCAGGAAACTAGCAATACAGCACAATTTAAAGAAACCCAAACAAACAAACAAACAACCCCCCAGAAAACGAATGCAGTGAAAGATCCACATATAAAAAAAACCACCCCACAGTATAAGTCATTCTTGCACTGCATGTTAATTATGAAAAAGATGCTATTGTAATAAATTCTATCGAGATGTAAGAGTGTCTTTGAAGCGGATAGAAATGAAAAACAGGTTGAAATAGCCACAGCTGATAAATAAAGCTGGACCACTAACCATTATGTAAGCTTTGACAAACAATCCAGTATTGCTTCATGTATTTCTAGTTTAAAATCAAAAGAGACTACTGGCTTACCTCATCCAATCTCTTCAACAATAAAGACAACTGAACTACACCACATTAGCCTTACACTGACTCCAATCTGTCTAAAGTGTGCCTTCTAGGAAACCACCTGGTGTTGTTTGGCAGACATTAGGGGGATGTGTGATACATTAACTTCCTCACTTTTAAAAACGTTTCTCTTCCTAAGTACTAACCAGTTGTACCCCATTTTTAAGTTTTTGGACAGAGCTTTTTGTCACTTCATTGGAAAGGAAAGGGTTTTTTTATTCCTCCTTTAAAAAAATGTAATGCAGACTGTTACCTCAAATAGGATAAAAACCTTTATTGTTCCACCTTTGTCAGAGTTCATTTTCTATTCATATGGACTTCTGTAACTGTAGTTTACATCAGAAACTTCAGCTCCTTAGGGACTTAATGTGGAGTAGCAAAAAACCTTCAAAACCAATTCAATCCCATGTCTTCAAGTAATATACCACTTGGGCACAAGGAATATCTAGGATCAGAATCAGTTAGATCTTCCACCTCCTCCCTTTCCAAGGAATATCTAGGATCAGAATCAGTTAGATCTTCCACCTCCTCCCTTTCCTGTGTTCTTTGTCCTCATTTCATGCCAGGCTTTCACCAGTGGTTCTCTGTTCTTCCATATCAGCTCATGGCCATAAGTCACATACCACCTGAGAAAGAAAACACTAGTTAAAATTAACTGCAACCTTTTTCTGTATCTGAGGAACAGGCTGATCACTAAAATCAAGTAACTCAAATGCTTAGTATACAAGACAAGATAAACTGAGGTAGAAAGAACAATATTCTTGGAAAATGGCAGTGGCAGGTAAGCCACTTGTTCTCTTGACTCCTAATAGTTAACAACTTTGTGTTCTTGCTTGTCTCAGTCCTGAAAATGAATGGTTTTCATGTCTTTAATTTCATGCTCTCACAATTTGTACCTAAAAGATGCAAAAAACAATTTCCATTTAAGAGACTAACAGTACTGTTGCTTGTGCTAATTCTTACTGACAACACCAAGTAAAAGTATTTTTCTCATATGTAAATACAACTGCCTCATAATGAGCAGCCACATTCCATTCAAAGTGAATTTCTATCTATAAACATCTAAATGAAGATTTAATCTATCAAAGTGTTCTAGCTTAATTTATATTCATAGAGAACTATACATGCTCATATATGAATATCAACGTAAGTGATTAAGCAAGGGAGGTTATGGTGCAGAGGAGAGGCGGAGGAAAAGCAACTACATGGAAATAGGCTGAAGGTTCTCCTACAAACCTAACTTCACACCTGAGTCCTGAATAACAAAAGCACTTTTATATGAGCCATCAGCCAGGTAAACCGGCCATTCTTTGAAAGCATAAAGATGCTTTCTGAAGGGACAACTGTCTGTGAGGCAATGTATAGAAAACACTTTGTTTGTTCAACATATGTACTAAATAGAGGCCCTGTTTTAGGATGAAGTGACTGAAATGATGACAGAGTGGAAGATATAGGTAGAATATATGTAGGTGAGGAAGGCAAGACACTTGTCAACTCAAGACCATTTTTACTGCAATAGCTATCCTACTTCAATAATAAGTGAATCTGCATTATAATGAACAAGCTGAGACAGATACATCAAGGTGGAAAGTAGTTACGAATCAGCAAGACCACATCAAATCCATTTGTAATGACAGAGAAGGGAAGAAAAGGAGACTATGCAACACAGAACTTACTGACACCAAAGCCAAGAAATAGCAAATAAAGGAAAATCAGTTTGCAGACCAAAATAAGTGTTCTTCACCTGTTCTTTGTCTAGCCTAGTTAAATCTCAGGTAGGCTTTTAAAATGCCTACATAAAATGTTTAAAAATGCTCTTGGCAATAAGTGTGCAAGTTAAGACAACACTGCAATCGGGTAGAGGGGAAAAACTCATTAGGTAATGTAGTTCAAACTCAGAACAGTGCAGAAACACTTCTTACAAAGTGTTTTCTAGTAGTTCTTCCCAATTAGGAAGGCTCCACACAAAGACAACACAGCAACCCTGAGAAACAGCAGCAGAGGCTGCTCAAAAGAATTTGTCCTGAGCATATACTAACTATGTATCTCTCTCTAAATTGGCAATTAGAGGAAAAACACTGAGACAAAGAAATTTTCTTAGCCTTTAATTCTAAAGTTATTTTAATTTGTCCATGCGGTATTTTGTGATAATTTTTTCTGCCTTGTGACTTTCTTCAATGCACTGGGGAGAGCAGGACAGAGACAGCCGGCCCAGGTTATGGGGACAGGACAATCTGACATCTAATCTATCATTCTAAGGCAGTTAATCTTTCTTTCAGTTCTAAGCATCTGTTAACAGTATTTTCCACACAATTTTGTATCACTACAAGGGTAACAGTGAGTTGTCTTCAATGCTACTTAAGACAACTTTCTGAAAAACCCCTAGACTTCAGAGGTAAGAGGAAAAAATACAGGATGAATTTAAATATGAAACAAACAGAAGTTAGTAAATACATACTTACATTCCAAAGAGAGCTCCCCCAAGATGTGCAGCATGGTCAAAAAGTCTCCAGCCTAGAGCAAGCCCTGCAGTGTCAAATGCAATTATGGCTTTTAAAGCCTGGAAAGCAATAGAACATGGAATGGACAGGATCAGTCACAGCATGTCAGCATGTAATGGCCGGTAACAACAGAGTTTCATATCCTGGCACAGAGCAAAAATTTTGGATCAAAAAAATCCCCAAAGTTTTATATCAAAGCAAGCACTGTAAAAAAAAAAAAAAAAAAAAAAAATTAAAGCAACAGACTCGGTCCTTAGCTGTACTGTGCTGTCAAAATACAGACAGGAGCAGCTCCAGAATAGTGCAGGGTAGGAATGTGTCCTTTTCAAATACCCTGTCTCTTCCAATCTTCATTTCTAAAGCTACATGCACATTCTGAACCCAGGTCAGGAAAGAAAAAAGGAAGTTACTCAAAAGAGTACATGCTATAAAAGGCACCACAAAATCCATAATTGCAATGTTCTCATTCACTAATTCTGACATAGCTTAGATGTATGTGCACCTGTCCTCCCAAATACAACCCTCCAGTGGATGGAATATGTGGAGCACCATCCCTGTCATCTTATCTGATAGAAACCTCACACTCTCCTAAATGACACGTCTGTTGGAAGGTAGAAAAGCAGCATGATAGCGAATGACTCCATGGCCAGAAACAGCATGAGCAACAGTACACCATCCTCAGGAGACACCAACCACCATAACTGTAACTATCCAAAATTCTACTAAATGCCTTATTACATAAAGACCAACAGATTAAATGTTAGGATGAAATGTTACTTTAAGTAGGATTTATCTCCTTAAGCTTCTTAGAATAGCAGCTATATTGCTACATTGGCTTGTTTATTTTAAAAGCCAATTACAGTATATGTAAGATAGGCTAAAGGAGTACATAAAGTTTAGAAATACAATTACATAGCAGGGCTAAAATTACTTAGTGCTAAAGTTATTTCAACATTTATACTGCAATAGCCAATATTGCTCTCATTTTACTGTTGAAATGAGTACTTCCTCATGGCAATACTCTCCGTGGCTCTGCCAATATACTTCTATGCTGGCAATCTTTTTTTAGGAAAGATGCAGTCAAAGGGTAGTATGCAAAAAAACAGGTCCACTCAAGCAGAAGTGCAAGAAAAACATGAAGGCTACATCTAAAAACACTTGTCCAAATCTGTAAGCTTCACTTACAAAAAATATTAAACCTCATGATCTTGAAATGACAAAACTTAACTGCTTTAAGTAAAACAGTAAAACAACTTTAAGTAGTGGACCAAAGATTATTAACTTACTAAAGTAAGGCAAGATATACACAAGAAGCTTTTCTTAAATGGGGTAATGGATCTGCTTAAAAGAACTTAATGAAACAAAAAAAGAGTCCTGGGACTACACATGAAGAACAGCCTCAGTAATTTATTTCTAATTCCAACAGTGTTCTAAAAGTATCCAAATGAGGAAGCAGGTATTCCTCCAGGGCTGGAATGTTGTTTCCTTTGAGAAGTGAAATTCTATTTTTCCCATCTTGCTAAGTTTTTCTTCAAAAAGCGTGTATCAGTATTAGATTAGCCTGTAACAAGTGCTGCTATAAAAAATATCGTCCATCAGTAAGAACAGTGTATGTATGCACGTTTCCTCAGACAGGTAAATTAATATGCCTCCCAAATTCTTTCACCTCTCAGTAAGATACCTGAAACAGATCCATGGAGGATGGAATTTAAGATAATTCTAACTCTACTACATGCTGGTGTAATGACCATGCTAGGCTGCAGCAATTCAGAACCAGCCTTCAGGACTTCCATGACCTGTATTGTCTTTTATATACATGTAACAGCTTAGAAACACAAACAAAGAGGATACATGCTCAGATACTGGAGAAGTATGGGGAAAATGTTTTAAGAGTAGGATTTCTTTGAAGCTCAAAGGCACTTACATTTCCTGCTGTAAATGTGAACACTGGAAGAAATATGATGGCTAATTTTGCTTCTGGCATCTTTGTACATACGGCTGCAAGGACAGTCATTATAGCTCCTGACTGTAAATACATTAAAACACATTAAAGTAAACTGAGTCGTTACATAAGGAAAAATTTCATTTTTCTGCATGTGAACCCTGTTTTCCTTTCGGCTTTTATTTTCAAATGCAACCCCGTGCTAAACCTCAAAGTACCACAGCAAAGTTTGGAATAAAAATAAAATAAGACACCATTATTAAATTTCAATATCTAAAATTATAAGTATTGGAAAAAATACCCCTCAGATGCTCTTATATAATTAATATTCCGCCCTGATTTTTAAGATAGCAATTTATGTTAATATGCTTTCCACCACTCCCCTCCCTCCCCCCTTAAATCCTAAAAACCTAACATATATTAAATGAACAGAGATATCTCAGATGAAGGGAATAATTCTGAAGCTTGTACAAGACCAAGGAAAATAACAGATGGGCAGGGACAAAAAATCTTTTGTCAATGAAACAAGTAATTCCCTGATCTGTACCAAATTGACTATGGGCTTTTGTATCTGTGAAATATCTTGATAGAAACACTGTGAATACAGGAAACTAATGCAACATGTAGCAATTTCAGTAAGTTCAGATCAACAAAACTAATGGAAAGTAGCTTGCTTCAGATATAGTTTGCTGACAATACATAGACAGCACTACCAAAAATTCTAGCTTAGGAACTGCTCAACATATTTTTTTCATTCCAATTGAGAAATAAGAATCTGACTTTGGCTTTTATAAAAAATATTTAGTAAATAAGTCTTTAAATCTTGGCAAATGGCTAAGTTATAGCCTCAAACCTAAAGCAAGTGAAGTGTTTTAAAACACTCTACTACTAAAAAGACTTTTAAAGAATGGACAACCACAACACCTCCTCAGCCTGCCTCATATCTTTCATGCTGCGAGACTTCTGGCCAAAGTGCTGCACTTTCTGCACAGCATGCCCTACAACTTCCACTAGTATCACAAGCTGATTTTGTTTGATCACATTATCTCTTTCTGAAGTATTCTATTTTCAATTAGAGAAGACTGTGATACACAATTATTCAATAACATTTATGAAGTAAGTTAGTGAACTATCTGCTCAGTGACAAGAGGTCCTGCTGTTAAGTACTCATCTACAAGCCATTAGCATTAAGTGGCATTAGTTCTGGGCTGCTGCAACACGAGTTAACATACTTGAAGAATAGGGAAGTTCTTACACAGGAATCACTGCATGGTTACTTGGTTTTGGTAAACTTTCCTGGTTTCCACTATCCCAATATATTCCTGGCTTTTAAGCAGGTCAAAGAATACAACAGGCTTTGAAAATGGCTTCAGAGATCATTATTAGGTCTCTCATATTCTGAGATACTTACAGCTCCAAGGGATGGTTCAAACCTTCCAGTGGCCATTTTAGCAACATAACTGACAAAAGTAGAGATAACCCCTAGAAAGGAAAAAATATTTTATTAGAAACAATGACAGCAGTGCAGACAAGGATCAGAAAGTACAACAATGTTATCTGTGCATCTTCCTAAAGAAGCTAGTGTAGGTGTTACGGTTTATTTTTCTGTTTGGTGCTTTTTAGGGGGAGCTGGTGTTTGTTTTAACTTGAATTAATTTTCCCATGAAACTCCCATGAGGCTGTATTAAGAGCTATTTTGTTCTGGTAGCTAAGTACAACTTAAAAGCAGGTACTTGTGCTGTCATGATATATATCCTAACCCCACCAAAATTCTGTATGACATCAAATGAGTACTGCAGTTAGTATAGAGCAATGTGTGGGATTAAAGGATGGCCATCTGTCATCATACAGCTATTAACCATGTGCATGCTTTACTTGCATGAATATATATATTTATATTTATTCAAGTGTTGTAAATATATATATATATATTTAACATTACCAGCAGAAAGATATACTGCAATGAACTGCTCACATCCCAGAAGAGAGACAATGCTGCTGGAAAAACTCCATAAAACATACATATTTGCTGCCATGTGGAATAGAGAGAAGTGACTAAATGTAGAGAGCAGCATGGGAGAACACAGGGCTCCTAGGAAAGAGAAAAACAATGGCAAAAAAAAAATCAGTTTTAATTTGCTTCAACTTACATGTCATGAAGACTAAAAATTTATCAAGACATACTATAGGCTAACTATGCTTAGGATTCTCAAATACAAGCTATGTAATAAACCCAGAAATGTAACAAATTTCAAATTCCATGCAATACCTTTTGAAAGGTAGAGCATACACCCCAGAGATATGCAAGCTGTACAAACAGCTACTTTAGAAAGTCTTAATTACCTATTGGGGAATGTTTCACATTTATCTTGTGACAAGTCTCCTATGCTTTGGAAAGGAAAAAAGAGACTTTATTTATATAGGTATACAGTGAGAGATTTTTAATATATTATATGAGCATCTACATAAAATTATTTTGCTACAGAGATGGACTTACAAAGAAAAACTTGTTTTCTTTTCAAAAACCTACTAGCTCTTCTCACTGAAACAGCAGCCTTGAAAATATAAAAAAGCCAATTAGCAGGTTTAAAGGTCAACAGTATTTAAAGCAGGAGTGTTTGGGGTGACTGAGGCTAAGATCTGGGTAACAGTTATCTTTAGCTTTGGAGTGTGTGGGGGGAATTGGTTGAATTTCCACTTTTTCAGCAGGAGAGGATAGCAGAAAGTACTCTCCTAACATATGCTTGTCTCATCCTTTTAATGTTTTAGTCTACTGTAGAAATGAAAACTAACTGTTCTGCCATTAAATACTGGTAACTTGCTTTCCTAAGTTAACCTCTTCAAAACATTTCACACACAGTGAAAACCAAGGTTTTTTGCAGGGGTTTTTTTTGCATGGGTTTTTTTTTTTTCCCCTAATGTGACCTAAAGCACAGCTTTGAAACAAGGGCTCTGTACATAACACACAGACTAATGCTTGTCTATTGATGAAGGCACACATGCATGAGGCTGATGACTGCTCTATCTGCATCCCACAGAACACAAAAGGAAGGAAAAAAACCACCACGTTTGAGACTAGTTTTTGAATGGCATTACATAGCACAATTTATCTTCCTCCTTCCCGAAGACTAGCCTGATTTGCATTCTTTACAGGAAAGCAGTGATACCACTTAGAGAAGTGCCTCTTCACCTTTACAAAGGCATGAGCTGCATCCCACTGAATGTACTAAAAGGCCAGAAAGCAGGCAACAGTTTTGACATGACAACATTTAGAAAAGCATCATTGAGGGTTTTTTCTTAATCCATTACTTCTAACTTTTTTTCCCCTAGAAGTGTTTTCTGTCTAGACAAAATTATGTATGTGGGCATGCCAGACTGCTTGTGGGTGATGGAGCTGCAAGTAAGCTACGTGCCATCCGAAGCTTCTGCAGTAAGATCAGAGGTTCTGTTACATCCCAACGTAGAGAAGTCCCACAAATTACTGTTCACTTACTGGAGGATGGATCTGAGGTGAAATATGTAAACATGATCCGTCGCATACCAGGCAGCCTCCATAAACAGAATACAAAGACATTTGCAGCTATAATACCTATTAAGAGGTAAAAACAGTATAAAAGCAAATTATGAATGTAACACACCATAATGCTTACTGTAAACAAGCATTCAAAACTAAGCTTGGAAGAATCATGCTTTTTCATCACTATTTCATTAAATGCAGTATCTGCTTCTTACTTTGTAAAGAGTTTAGAAAAAAGCAAAGAAAAATGTGACATTAAATTGCAACTGTTCTAATATACGACGTAACAAATGAATGCATGCAATGATCCAGAAAATCTGAACTTAAGACATTCAAGCTATGGTTTCAAACTTCTGTTCCACTGCAGAACCAATGAAACAAAAGTCAGCTTAAGAGGTCTCATTTCTTGCTTCTCTAGCTACTTATTCTCAAACACCACCAGTCTGCTGCACAGTTGCATCTGACTGCACACAGAGGTTAGGGAAGCATACAGACACGCAGTACCCGTCCCCTCCATTTTCTGGGGAGGCTTGGTTTTGAGGTAATTATAAAGATACTGTTCAGAGATCGAGCACAGAAAGTTGAATTGGCATCGCGAAAGCATAGTTACCTTTGGGAAACAGGAAACACACAACTTTTTTACTTCACAGATGTTTATTGTAATCTTATTTCAGTTTAAATAAGAACGTAAATAATTAGAAACGTAATGATGCAACGTTATTGTTTCTTGTTTAAAGCACCTTCTCTATTTCTATGCCAGCATTCAGGTATTTAAAATGTTTTATAATAGCTAGAACACTAAAGGGGAAACTTTAGATAATGGTAGAAGTCACAAAATTCTCTATTTGAAGTTTGCTACAAAATATAAGAACTGTGAAAAACTATGACACATAAATTCCAGAACCAAAATTTAAATAGATCTCTTCTTCTGGCAACCTATCCTGTTCCACCATGCTCTCTTTTATTAAAGGAAATATTTTCCCTACATGCTACACCAAGATGTTACAGAACTCTCAGCAATTTCAGTACGTAAGCCCAACCCTGTTATGGCAATCAGGGTAAATATCTGAAGGGCTCGGGTCTACCAGCTAGAATTTATATTTCTGGTTAGATTACCTTAATGTTGAGGGATGCTCTAGGGACTACAGAACATGAATCTTCATCCCCCGCCCCGCTGCAATGCAGTATTTGTATCTGTATTGTGACTTGGTTTGCATGTTGAAGACCAATTCAAAACACTGTACAAAACTTCTTGAGAGGACTTGTTAGCGTGAAGAATATATAAGAACAGATATGGCTTAGCAACTTTATTTTGATTTTAATCAAGTTCTCATCAATTTCTCTCCACAGAGGACATTTATCTTGCGGGTTTCAAGTGATGTTAGGCTAACCAATCAAAACTACATCATAACCAAAGGAAAGCTGACAAGATAGTTGCTTCTTGTTTAGAAGAAGTGGAATATATACTCATATTCCTTCTAAAAGCATTTGCTGTTTTTCACAGTTTCTGAGAAAAATGTTGCCGGGGGAAGATTCTAGCTAATCCTCCACACTCTCTCACACAGATGCATAGGCATTTTTTTAATGCATACAAAAAACAGTTTGTGAGAAGGAAGCGTAGCAGAACTAGTGGATGTGCAGGTGTAAGTTTACAAATATTTTGTGGCTAACTACCTAAACGTGGTACAAAAGCCACCTGTTTTAACATACTGTACCTGTTTGCCATATTTCTCTTCCTGTGAATGTCTAATACTTTCAAGCTAACACAAACCTGTCACAGTCCGCTGACCCTCAGTCAGGTTATTCCACCAGCTGTTAACCTGAAATGGAATTGCTGTACATCAGTGCCACTGCAGAGTATTTGCAATTTCAAAAATAGTCACACAAGGTTCTACCTTTTTAAGAATGGAAAGCATTTGTCTGAAATCTGTTAAGTAAGTAAGTTCCCAACTTTTTTATTTCTGATTGGTTTAGCTTTTAAAGTTGGCATTTCCTTACTCAAAAATAGTTATCTAGCCTCCTTTTCATAAAATATCCCAACACAGATGAAGACTTTCTTCCAAAAGAATGCAATTATATCCTTTTAGACAACTCCACCGGTTTACCTCTGCTTGTACTAAACAACAATCCAGCCCATAATGCTTACTTTAGCAGATTAGCCAAAGTTAGCACAAACCCTGCCCCAACTAAGCCTCACCCTAATGCTGTCTAACATCACACCACCCACCTTTGAGAGATTCCACTTTTGTGCCAGGGTCCCTTTTGCAGAGGTGGCTCACAAGATGTGGAATCCATTCCCCCTTGCGTCCAGCTCACCCAGCCCTCCTCCAAGTTTAAAACCCCTGAAAAAGTTTATTTTGAGCGCAGTCAGCCCACAAACAAATTCCACCCTCCTTTCCCTTCCTCAGCGTTCAGAATAATTCTGGACAAATACTTTATTGATAGCTCAACAACCTTCCAACCAGATTGATGGGGATAACGTCATAAAAATTGTCTGTAGGTTGCAGGTGGGGGAAATAATGCTGTACGAAACAAATAATTCACTATTTGATATCAAAGTAACAACTTCATTGCATTTTTTTGTTTAATTCTCTGGCACAGGATACAGATACTGGTATTTCCTACAAAGTTCTCCAGTATAAGAACACCAAACAAATATGATTTTTCTAAAATACAAGAAGTAGATGCCCTCAGAAGCTATTGGGGGATCCTGAACTTTTAGAAATAAAACTTACCAGCTGAAGATGGGCATTGGGAGTTTAAGCCTATTAACAACAGGGCAGTTTTGTTTTAATTCTTTGGATAGTTAATCACCAGATCTTCCCCTTCAGGTTTTGAAGGAAAACAAAAGTATAAACACAAATTATTTAAAATATTAAGTGGCAATCATAGTTTCACCTACAGTTCATATACACCAAGCAATAAAGCATGCTGTACTGGGTCTGGCTAGGATAGAGTTAAATTTTCTTTACAGCAGCTCATACATGGTGCTGTGTTTTAGATTTTTTTTTTTTTTTGGCCAATAGATTACTGATAACACACTAATGCTCTAGCTTTTGCTGAACAGTGTTTGCACAGCATCAAGACCTTTTCCACTTCTCATTCTGCCCCTGCAGGGACTAGAATGGGGGTGCACAATAAGCTGAAAAGGGGACACAACCAAGCAGATGACCTGAACTAACCAAAGAGATATTCCCTACCATATAATGTCATGCTCAGCAGTAAGAGGGAAAATAGGAGACTTTAGGAGGTTTAACCATCTTTTGCTCATGAACTGTCAGGGCATTAGTCTGCCCACAGGAGATGGTGAGTGACTGCCTTTGCATCACTTGTTTTCTTCTCTCTTCTTCCACTTATCCTTCACTTTTTAAACAATTTTTTAGTCGTTTTTTTCTTTACCCTCAAGTTTTCTTGCTTCTACTCTTCCTTTCCTCTTTCACCATCCCACTGGGGGTTTGTGAAGGAAGTGAGCAAGCAGCTGTGTGGTGCTTAGCTGCCCACCTACAACACATGTCCACTTTGAAAGAAGTACCACAGTGCACATAATATACATTAAAAACACAGCTCCTCTGTGTCCTGCCCAGGACCCTGTGCTTCTTCAGCTCGACACTCAACCCTGCTTCCCTTGGATGAGCAGACCTGAAAGAGTAATCAAGCCTGGTCTATCACAAGCCACAGTAGTGACCTTGAAACAAACACAATGCATACACGTGTTTAGTTCAGTTTTAAATATGCTTAATTGAAAACTTAATGACTGACAATTTCGGGATGTCAACTAAATTTATAACAAGTCTTGCACTACTTATATCGTTTTTACTGCCCAAATGCCAAAGTATTTGCAGGAAAATGTCAGCTCTCAAAGAAAAAAGCCTTCTAAGCCCCCATATTTGTGAAATACAGGTTGAAAATATGAATGTATTTCAGAAGCCAAAGCATTAAAAAAATTTATGCTTCGGCTTCAGAATTTAAGCTACCTCTGTCCTCTTTCAGAGTTCATGTTCACTGCTGAGAACACTTAGAAATTTTTTTATAGTAAAAGGTACTTAGTTTAGCTATATAAACTACTACTACTGCCCTCTCTTCCCCGCACTTCAGGGTGAAGATGGTATTTTTCTCCAGTGTAGCTTTTGCAGTGATATTGAGTGATACTGTGAGTTACTGTTTTATAGAAGGCTCTCTATCATGTTTTCTTGTAAGGAAATGTATCTACTGTTATTTGCTTATAACTTATTATTTCTCCAAGTCAAAAATCGGGATAAACAGGGCGAGTATCTGTTGTACACAAGGTGCACCAGAGGAAAGACAGGGTCATGTTCCACGCTCCCGCAGGGACCCACCCGTGCGCGAACAGGCCGGGCCTGGCCCCGTGTACCTGCTTTCGGAAGTCCCCCCTCTTCTGCGGCCGTATTTTATCCAACCAGTCCGCTCGAGCTTCCTCAAAATAGGTCTGGACCCGCGACTTGAGCGACTCATA
>NW_010330750.1:17766-17995 GCF_000700745.2 Antrostomus carolinensis
TGTGACCTGCCGGTACCGGGTCAAGTCAGAATGAAGGCCCCGTCCCGAGGGCCGCCCCTGCGTGGCTTCGGCCGGGGCAGCCAGGCTCGCCCCGGGCTCACGTTACACGCCGTTCCCGGCTGCTCAGCCCTGAGCAGCGGTAGCACGTTAACGGCAATCAGGGCACCGCTGACGGACGGGGGTCCGGCCACGGAGCCGCCCCCCGGGGCCCGCTGCCCACCCCGCTCCC
>NW_010330751.1:0-22956 GCF_000700745.2 Antrostomus carolinensis
TCTCCCCCCTCCCCCATAACTTTTCTGAAGTATTTTAAACTCAATAAAAATGAATTAATTAATTTTAAAAAAACCCTAACTCTGTAATATTTCAGTCATTAACTCAAAACAGCTTTATGGAGAAATCTGATTTGTTGCAATGTGGTCTGTAGTCCATTCGTAAGACATCTAGCAACTGCTGCATGAGTAAAATTAGAAGCATACTTCATGATTATATTTTTATATAAACCTGCACTACAAGAGAAGAAATGGGCTTTACAATGGCCATTGATTTTCAAGGGATGTTGTTAAACCATAGATTACTTTATCTTCCATCCTCAGATTTTAGTTACTGTAGACTATTTATATTGCACTCTTCTGACACTATTCACCATTATGCAGGTACATGATGGAGGTTGTGGTTACTAACACAGCTCAGATTTTCTTGGATTTTGTAATTGAAAATATTCCTCAAAATTACTGAATACTCAGTTAAAGATACTCCAATACTCATGTATAGTCATTTTTGTAAGAAACCCTTTTACCTTGTAATTGCAATAAAATTATTTTAGTACAGAGATGCTTGTTCTGGCTTCATGTCTTTGCATCTTGGTTTACTCAAGAAGCGGTTTAATCTAAATAAAGCAATCCCATCAAATAGCCTCAAAATAATCAAACTTTTATACCAGAAGCCCCCATTTTAAGGATTATATTTGTACAATAGTATTGATCTGACTGATGACACTTTTCTCTGTACGTTAGGCTTTGTGTTATGGTGTGTCTGTATTAGTTACTGTCAAAACAGTTTTTACATCTTTGGCCTTGAAGAGAATTTGCTCACAATGGCAATACCCCTTTAGCTCACTCTTCTTTGGATGCCTCCTTTGTGCTGTGGGTACATAAGGCCCCAAGCATCTGCAGAACTTCTGTTTCAGAAATATTGCAGGAGTATGTATGTACCTTGCTCTCACAGGTGGCTTTCCATGCCAAGGTGAAGGATTCCCATGTTTCTCAGTTCCTTTCAGCTACTTTGAGGAGCTGTGATTTCCTTCTGACCTGTGTTACTGGGATCTTCCCTTCTCACTTTCCCACACAGTTCTAGGTCCAGAGAAATAATTCTGCCTGTCAGTGCCTGTGTTGTAGGTAGAATGGGATGCAGTAGGAATCTTGCAGATTTTTCTGTGTGGAGTTTGTGAACAGGAAAACTTAGGAAAATAGGATAACAAAAAAGACAAACTATTAACCCCACTCTCAAGTAGGTGACTGTATTGCTGTCTTAGCTTCATATGTGTTTGCTTAAACCCAGTTTGTCTAAACACACGTGTGTGACAGGCAAACTTTGCTCAACTATACCAAACAATCCATGCAGTGCAGAGCTTTTATGTATCTTATGCTGCTGCTCTGGATTCTTTATTAGTCTTACTGTGATAGTGTGAACATTGTTGAGCTTGATTAGAATAGTTATGAACTATTGATTTTCTTGGTTAGAATAGTAATGAACAGTGGTATAATTACTGGTTTTCATCAGTATGTGGTGTCTGTGATTGCTTGCCTGAGAAAATAAAAATTTAGTATTTTTACGTTATATATAAAGGAAGAAATTTTAAGGAGAAAGTGATGCTAAAGTGACTTAACTTTTGTATGTTATCCATAAATTTTTAAGTTAAATAACTTCAAAAAGTATATATTTGATTTTCCACTTTTGTGTATTGATTTTTGAATGTCTTCATTTGTAAATAATGCCAAGCATTCATACAGTCAATTAGCAGAAATATGTATGTTTATATGTATTAGAATAGATTTTATGTTTAAGAACTATTAGGCAAGTCATTGCTTAGCAGAGGCACTGCTGATGCATTTCTTAGACATGTACTGCTATACAGTATATAAACTATCCATTTTTTTCAATGCTGGACATCACCTATCACAGTTTATTAGGTGATGAAGAGGTCTGTAGCCACAGGTATTTGGTGACCCATTAGGTCACTTTCTGCATCAGCATTAAATAATGATGTTACAGTAAATGTATCTGTATGATCTCCAGTACCACAACGCTGTATCCACAGATGATGTTGATGAAGGAAAAAATATTCTATGAGGTGATTTTTGTGCTAGAAGGGGAGTATGGGACTTGAATGGGTTACCCAGGGGCCTGTGGTATTTGCAGGCTTGGGATGTTTCAAGACCCGGCTAGAACTAACCAAGTCTCAATGGTAGCTCTAATTGGAGCAGGAGTTTGTACCAGTATAACACCAGAGGTCTTATCCAAAAAAACACTGCTGTTTGATTTGTTATGCTGTTTTCTTTGTACGTTTTCCAGCTTTTGGCTCCTTTGACATTGTACTGGCATATAAAGTTTGTGCCGGAGACCATTTTCTACACAACATCCTACAAATATTCACCTGTTGTTTAAATATCTTAGATTTATGTTCTATACTCGTCTTGAACTACCTCATGTTTTACTATTTTCTTTTGTTTAGTTGTATATTTTTCATTAAGGCAGATGTTTCAATGAACCTGCCTTCTGGCAATTAGTAGGAGATATATTTTCTTTTTAACTTTCTGAAGGCAGATGTTTCTTTAGCCTGTATCTTTGTTTAGTTGACTGAGCTGATTAATTTCTGTTGGAAAAGAGTTCATAATTTTTCATTTCTGTTGGCTTCAGATCAGTTCCTGAAATATTTATGGAAATTCAGCAAGCTGTTTGAATGACTCCAGTTCATGCTACCCAATTTTTTTTGTCTCTTTCCATCCCCTTCAAACTGCTTGTGTAATTTTGTTCAAGTATAATACAGTAATTCAAATATATTGGGGATGTGAGGGAGAGAAATGTTCTAATGTTTTCCCTTCTGCAAAGAACTCCGTGTTGACATGAAGAGAAGGAAGATAATATTGTACATTTACTCCTCTAAATTAATTAATACAAAGTTTTCATGCTGGAGAGAAGTTTACAGATGACCTTACTGTTTAGTCAGATGGCCTTAAGTATGCTGATAGTTTGTAAAGTAAACAGAAATGACGTGTAAAGTTAGTCTGAAAGTACTGCTGCTTGTCCAGCAGCCAGCTGTTCAGAGTTGCTTGCTATGGAAGGGCCAAATGAAATCATGTCTTTGGTTCCTGATGTTCTTTACATGTCAAGCCTAGGGGGCTGGACTACAGTACTGGCTGGTGCTTACAGTTTTATTAACTTTTTTTTTTTCCATTTAAATCCCAGTCTCTGTTTCAAAGGTGATTAGAGAGATTGATGGATTTTCCTGGCTATTTGCTTTCATAAACCATGTAAGAATAATACAAAAGGCCACCCAGCAAAAAGCTGCTTAAGACACAACTAAAAAGAGCTTTTTGTTATTAGAACCATTGATTATGCAACAAATGCCAATCGTATATATTCATTGTCTTGGAAACTCAATTTTTGCTTCTGCTTTGGATTTCAGGAAAAGGCATTAACCTGTGACAATTTTTACAAGCTTGAGTACTTTTATTCCTTTTAATATCAGCAAGGAAATACTCTTTTGCTTTTCTGTCAAAGGCATGTTATGTTTGCAGTGGAGAGCTGTATACACAATTACCTTTTCAGCAGTGTTTCTGAAGTGATTTTACATTGGATTATTAAAATATTTTCTGTTTAGGCAGCTTTCTAAATTAATATATCCAAATTGTGTCTAATTGATATTTTATACTTGCTCTGAAAATCTAGCAATGTATTTATTTGTGAATAAGTGTTGTATAGCATAAGCTGGCGCTTCTGTGCTATTTGAGAGGCATTTCCCGTTACATGTAATTATTCAGAAACTCATTAAAACATACTGAAATTTTGTTACTTTTTCTTTCTCTCAACTTCATGCAAAACATTATTGTCTGCATGTTGTATGTTTTTGACCCATCATGAAAAATTTCTGTTTGTGATGGGATTGTTTAACTTCAGTTAACTTTCTGTCACAAAGTGTGCAGTAAAGTAGCGTTTGTTCATAATGGACAACTGTTGCCATGAAGTTTGATCCAGATGGTCACACCATTGTTTTTCTTTATTAAAAGGTAGATATTTATTCCGTTCATTGAATTGATTTGTCTTCCACTGCATTGTAATTAACTTGTGCTGATTAGAGTAAATTTGTGCTTTACCTAATTTGGAAGGATTTGAATGACTGGTTTTGATTACTGACAATGAAAAGGAGCAGTTTGAACAAGAGCATCTGCAAAATGCCCTGGTTCTATTAGCGTGGATAGATAACTATAATATATACTACCAATGGGGGTACCAATGGACTGTCTTTATGAATACATTCGTTACAAAGCCTTTTTTTTTAATAATAGCAAATGCCAAAGTTACTTAGCAGGTGGTCTGGTTTTACATATTTCCAGGGCTCCTCAAAGGCAAAGCTGAGGATTCTGAAATACATGTAGGCTCTGACCCACATTGGTTACCCAGGCACCATAAGCATATCGAAGGACTGCTTGGTAACAGTACTTGGCTGTGGTATGCTACCTGCAAAATTCAGTAACAGGAACTTAATTATAGCTAAAGGACTACCATCTCAGTCACTTGTGAATTACTCATTTTGTGTTCATAGTGTGAAAAAACACTGGAAGGAAAAGACTATGGAAAGAGAAATTATAATTGAAAATAACATTAAAAAAAGTCTAGCATATGTACTTCTTAGAACAAAAGTTTATTTATTATTGAATGCAATTCTGGAGGTTATACAAACTTCAGTGCTGATCATCAGCATTTACAGTGGTAGACTGGTACTCTGACCTTCAACATCAGAGATTAAAAGAGCACTTTTCCGAAGCTGGTGACTCACTTCAAACTGTATAGAAAATATCCTAGTTAGCTAGGTATTCAAAGGAATGAGTTGTGTTTACTGTCTAAACTGCAGTTCACTTGATCCCCCCTGCCTCCCCGAACTTTGCTAAGAAAATTAGTTATAAAAAAAGAAATGAAAACAGTTAAGTGGTCAGGCAGTTACTGTTACTGAATTAAAACCTTATGATGGAGGCATGTAATTCCTATATTTCCTATGAACTCTTGAATATTTTTTCATCCCTTTTAACTAATGTAAACCACATGAATACCAGAGACATTCATTTAATAGAGTAAAATTGATTGAATTAACTAAAATTTTCATAAACTCCAGATTTATACAGGATCAAGCTGTAAGTGCTGTGATAATTGCAGTGTCAATCAGACAAAGTGAAAATCTGTGACTTTGGGCTTTCCATGTACAACTAGAATGCCTTTGTTTGGAAGTCATATCCAGCCATTGTGAAATGATGTGGTGGTTTGCGTATTAAAATGACAATGAATTACAAATCGGTCATCAAATCCTCTGCAGTATGGTATTTAATTTTTATAATGACAGAAATACAGGATGAAATGTCAAGGATTAAATTCCTTTTCATCAGGGTAAGTGTTTTGGAGGGATTCCTCCAGCAATTAACCTTTGCACAGTAAACAGACATGACGTGTAAGGTTAAGCTGAAGGTACTGCTGTTTGTCCAGCAGCCGACTGTTCAATTGCTTGACACCTAAGGGCCAAATTAATCATGTCTGTCTTCTAAGCCAGCTTTTCCTCTTTCTGAATTATTAGTTCAGGCTTTCACTCGTATTGACAAGCAAATCAGAGACAGGAATCACCCAAATTATTAATATACCTAATATTTGAATTTTTTTTTGCTTATTTAGAATCTGTTGTGGGAATTAATGAAATTATATGTATCAGAAGGTGTCTTTTGGTCTTTCCTTCAACTGCTTATGATTCCCTACTACTCTTTACTGTACAGAGGCATTTAGCTCTTACCTTTTCCTTAGCAGTCAGCTACAGATACTCAGCATAAGGAGCTCAGAAAGGGAAATCTGCTAAGTTCCTGCATGCACTGTGAATAGGCTGCCTCTTAACTACTGAGAATTGGTCACATGCAGGCGAGATCCTGATGAACAGCTGTGAGAGTGAATGACAGGGGCTTCTGGCCCTTATTCTGACCTCAACAGGGGCCTGTCTCTGCTTCCTGCTGGGGAAGGAGCTCTACTGTTTCTGCAAGAGACAAACCACTCTTGGCCCCTGGTGAGCACTGAATTTGGCAGGAATTAGCTGTTCCCGTTTCTCAGTGACAAGGTAGCTGTCAATCAGTGTATTAGACTTGTGAGAGGTGAAGAAACCATTTGATTCTTGTTTCATTGTAAGGCAGTGATATCTTCATGTGATATCACTGAATTTAGCAGAAAGTGAGCAGTCCCTACCTCACAAGCCTGGATGTTGCTGAGATTTGGTATAATATTGTGCATAGGTAAAAGAGCACTCTTTTGGGGGTTAGAGACCTTTTTCCGCAGAGGTTGCTTTTTCCTTATTTTTCCCCAGAATTTTTATTGTCTTTCACTTTTTAAGGTTTGTATTGATGTGCTTTCCTCCTCATCTTACTCAAACGCTTTGCTATAAGTGATAGATGGGTTTGGGCACATAAGAAGCAGAAGATAAAGGCAAAAGGGCTGACTGCTTGTGTGACAGCAACAGAGGAGGTAAGGCAAGGACAGGAGATGTAAATTTAAAGGAACACCACTGCTGTAAAGCTGTTAGAAATATCTCTGCTGTATTGTGTTTGCTATGACACCTGCTCTTTGAACAAGGTGTTTAGCGCTCTTACTACCTGTAACATACACATTTGTAGAATCATAAGATAATTCAGTGTGGAAGGGACCTCAAGTGATCGTATAGCCCATCCAGTAGGGTCATTTATGAGGTCCTGCAACTACTCATGAGTTCTGAACACATTGACTTCTCTTTCTGACATATTGAACTTAAAGAAATGAAGGTAAGGGAGAAAGTTGAAGGAAAAAAGAGAGAGGAGTGCAGGAGAGGCAGTACATAAATAAATGTAAGAAAAAGAAATGAAATGCAAGATAACTTTTTTCCACAGTTCTGTCATGACACAGTGTTTGATATCTTCTGTGAAATCCCATGATTGTATAATATTGCCTGTTTTCATTTTAAAACAGAATAATTCCCTAATCTTTGGGATTCTGTAAAAATAGCTTGAAAAGATGAGTCTCAAAGGCTTCAGAATGAGAAGAAGGATGAACAGACATTGTCAGTTAGCTTACATGTGGAGTGGATCAGTATTTTGGAATTAATCTGGTGTTTTGGGGGAGTAGCCAATCGATACATGATTTTTCTAAAGATTGCTGTTGTCAATGTTATGATGTGAAAAACTTAGATGGGCATGGCTCTGACAAGTACATACTAGTGTGGATAGCACTCATTAATTTGAGTACACATAGAGGCTTCATAATCTAGTACAAAAAAGTTTTAAAATAGTGTAAATTCTAGATTAAATGTGTGTGGACTGTTTTTTGTTGAATATTGAGAAAATGGGTTTTGAAGATGAGCAATGGGGAAAAAAAACGAAAACTTTTGTAAGTAGAAGATAGTTACATTCAGGGAGAGCCCGGCATTAGTTTTAATTTCTTTTTACTGGCATCTGTTGATCTTTATTTTTTTTAAAGGTGACTTATTCTTTTGTTGCTTAAAATCCTCTAATACAAAAAAGGAAGCAGGCCAAATTCCTGCTTAGATTGTCAAAGGTCAGTTTTCATAGCTGTCTGACCTTTTTAGACTACAGCAAGATAGTGCATGTGAGATGAAGGGGGTTTTTGTGCCTGAAGTGATAAAGCTGTTCTGCAAAACTTGCCTTAATAAAGAGCAGGTTGGTTAGTAAGATCAGGAGGAACTCCTATTTAAAAAACAAAGCAAAACAATAAAATGTTCTCATGGAGTTCATTTGTCTTTCCTGTCCTTCTTATTATTGCTCTATATCTATATATTTTAAGACATGCATCGTAGCTTTCTCTTGTCCTACTCCCTTGTCTGTAGCTAAAATATCACCCCATTTGATCATAAAAGCCTTTATATAGTAAAAAATAGTGCATAATCTGAGGATTTATTTTCTGGCCTTATTTGTTGACTGAAAGTGCATGCTATACATTCTTCAGAAGGATAGTTTATGGGCATGGATGCTACATGTGTGCACATTAGTAACTTCATGAATACTGTTAGTTCTCTTAGGCTTGCCTGGAACATTCACGTGTGCAAAGTCTGGTCTTTGCAGAATGAAGACTGATGCTTTCTGAACTGCAAAGTGCAGAGCAGCTGTGTATTCTTAGTAGTAATGATGTTCTGGGCAGCAAATGTTGGCTTTTGCCACCCCATTTGTTTGGCACATCTTCCTCAGAGGTTAGTTAAAAACCAAAATAACATAAAACAACACAACTTCCTTGAAAATCTGATGATTGTTGTGATGAACTGGAAAAGTTAAGACACAATTAAGGTATCCAGTGATCTGATAGGAAAAGGTATATGGACTCTATGCCAAGACAACTTAATAGCAGTTTTCTTCATTTAGTAGCGATTGCTGCTTTTAGAAATACATGAAGCTGTAGAAGTGGCATAGGTACCTGTTTGTTACCTTTTTTAAAAAAGTAAACATTTACATGCCTTTTTACCAATGAATAAAGGCATATGGGATGTTTCCAAACATTATAGTTCCAGGATATGTTTTGATAAACATCCACTCAGGGTACAAAACCAAACCAAACCAAAACAAAACAAAAACCCGTAAAAAACCTCCACAGTGCTTTCCTCTGAACTGCTTGGGTAAATGTGGCTGCTGATTTTACAACTTTATTGATGTAAAAGCACTCTGGGCAGCAGGATATCTTTCTGTACGCTTCAAACAGGCATATTATAAAAAAACATAATGTTAATAGTAAAAATAGAGGAAAATTAGGTTTTCCGCATTGCACCTGATCTATAAAAGTGTTTTCCCTGAATCTTTAGCTCATACTATTGTTCTCCAAGAGTGAACGAAGAGAGAGCTTAAAAAGGGGGGAGGAGGTGAGGTGTGGAGAACAGTGATAAAAGCACAGTCCTTCAGTTAACATACTGACTTTTATTACTGTCTTGCTCTGTTTTGCTTATCTCTGTAATAAAGTAGGATATTTCATAATAGGATTAATGCATTAAAATTTGACCCAACTCAGTTACTTTTGAAATTAAATCAGTGGGAAAACTATTTTAAGAGGAAATTGAGTTAAGCCAATGCAGGAAGTCCAAGCTAAAAAGAAATGAGACACTGGTGTATTTCTAGTGTACCTGTATTATATTAACTAATGCTAAGTATCTGCATTGGTTTTGCCTAAAATAATAATACTTCCATATATATATATATGTATATCTTTTTCATATGCAGTGTGTGGTAAGAAAGATCAGAATAGCAACTTCCAAAAGTAAAGGAGGAGCAAATAAGTCAATAATAACCCCAAGCTGTCTGATCTTGTATCTGATTGAACAAATGTTTTAGCCTCTGTAAACAAACCTAACAATTTACATGTAATAGAATGGGCTCCTGTTTCTCTGAGAACTAAAATATAATGATAAATTGTCTTGAGTCATCTATGTAGAGGAGTTAGGAAGCAGGTGATTGATCACCATAGATGCTATTCTGCTTTACTTACATTTTCTTTTGAGGATTGTTCAATGAGAAATTTTTCAACTCACCTGCAAGCTCCCTTTTGTTCCTTAGGATTCTTTTAATATTATATCCAGAATTAGGGAAGAGGATGGTTAATGTTGTCCCTTGTTGATTCACGTAGTAGAGCTTATCTCCTAGACTGATTTTGGCGTAGGAATTTATTCCTGGTTATATAGAGGAAGTGATGTACGCTTTGAGAGCTTCATTCATGGCCATATGTATAAGAAAACCTACAAATAATTGTTAGAAGCAGTCTTTGTAAGTACAAAACAATTCTATTCAGTCCTAAAATGCTGATTTGCTTTCTGGGACAGTGTCACAGTGCTTAGAGAAAGCCAAGGAGGAAGCTGAAGTGTGTGTATACCATGCAAATGTGGAGTACAGCAAAAACATATGCTCGAATACACAGTGGGTGAGACCTACTTCATATGGTGCAGTTTAGCACCTTACAGAGAAACAAACTGAGGATCCCTAAAAGTAGTAGTAGAGACAAAGGAATAGTAAAAAAGTAGTAGTAGAGGCAAAGGAATTTGGGTTTACCACTGGACTAAGAGGACCACTCAAAGAGCCAGTACAGTTGCCATCATCTTTGTAACTACATCTTTATGTTGCAGCTTGTAGATATGTCTCTTGAAAAGGCTTGAGCATTTAGTTCTCCCAGTGGTCTTTGGAGATCTCTGTCCCCTCTGTCTTTATTTCACATTACAACTCTATGAGATTGTCCACAGTGCCAAAAACCATGTATTTTCTCCACCTACCAGCTGCCTTTTGGGAATACATTATGAAGAAGGTCTTGGTAAGACAACAAGATCAGAAGAATGAAACAGAAAAAAACTTAAGGTTTGCTGTAGTTTTCTCTACAATAAAACATAATTTCCAACATAGGGCTTTGGCTGCAGAACTTTGTGATGCTTCAAAGTATTTCTTCTTTGTTTCTGATGATTCTGTTCCCTGGCTTTCCAAAATACGAATTATATTCTTAGTCTTCATATATTGCTGTAGGTAGGACAACTGAGAAATATCTCCTTAATATAAAGAAAATGCTAATTAAATACCTACTTAAAGTTCTGCTAAGCTGTTCTTAGTTAAATGTTTCCATTTACTTTTTTATGAGAGTGATTTGGAAAATTCACCTATTGTGCAAATGAATTGTGTTAGATTGTTAAAGGGAACTGATGTAGCAGAAAATGTAAAAACAGTGAAACTTTTTTTAAATAATTTGACATGTTTTCATTGTCACTGTCAATCCCAGCAGATTCAGTATCCCATGTTATAAGAAATACTTCTATGACCAAATTCAACAGGTTTTGCATTTCTTGAGTATTTTCAGCCTTGTTTCCTGGTGTATTTCGTATCTTCATAAGCTTGTAAAATTTAATTTTAATATGTAAAATGGTTTCTTTTAGCATTGGTCTGGATCAGACTTCCTTTTTTGTGTGGACTCAAGTTTATTTTTTACATTTAGAAGTTCCTTTAATATTTTTCTTTGCAAAGGAAAGAAAGAGAATTCTCAAGATGAAGAAGCAAGATTATTACTAACAAATTACTTTGTCCTGTGTGTCAGTGTAAAGTAGTAAAAACAAATACACAAAATCCTTTTCAAAACTATTCTGTGTTAGAGGCCAGCCTTTGAATGCTGCATTCGTATCAGAGCTCAAAGTCTGACCCTTAGACTTAGTGCACTTAGTAAAGGAGTATATTCTTTGTAAATAAGAGGCAGACTTCCAGTGGCAAACACTTTTTAGTCCAGCATCACTGTAAACAGCCAGAGTGAATTGTTTCACAAAACCATGCAACAATAAGGGAACTGGACATAACGAAAGCAGTTTATACAGAGTCTGACAAGTGGAGGGCCAAGGTTAGTGTCGTTGTACAATCTAGACTGCCGTGAGGAATCAGTTAGGAACATTTTGTGGTGTTAATTGTTTTACAGCTACTCTGGAGTAAGAGCCTGCTTTATTCCCAAAGCTGAAACCATACTCTGAAGAATGTAACTTTTTGCTTCTAAATGGACAGATGTTTATCAATCAGGAGCTATTCAAGTCCTGATACAGGATTTGGTCAGACTTCTCTCTCAACAGCACCACTTTAATTTCTGGGTCCCTCACTTTCAGTTATACCCAAGTGTAAAAACCACAAACACGCTATTTGCTGTATTGAATTCAAATACTGCTCAAAAGAGATAATCATGCTATTTGCCCCATCAGAGTTGCCTCCCTTCTCCATTAATGAAAGTGGGGTGAGAGGGAGAGGAGGATTGAGATTTACTTGCCTCTTGTACCTTTTTGGCAAGTTTGCCTTTTGACATAGTATGTATTTCAGACTATGATTCAGCTGGGTCTTTACCATGACATACTTGTAGATGATGCTGAGACTTGCTGGCCTGTCTCCTGCTACTTCTTCTCTCTCCTCTGGTGTGGTCGTGCAGTAAGAGTAGGAATCAGATGTGGCTGAAAGCTCACGGTTCCCTTCTTGGGAGGGAGAGGAGGGGAGACTGTCAGTGCAGTGAAAGAGGGCAGCTGGAAGATGGCCTCAGATCAGAGAAAGGGAGGGCAGATCTTGAACTTTCAGTACTGGCCCACACAGATTGAATTAAAGCAGCTGAAGTCGAAGAAGGATATTGTTCAAGTAACCAAGGTGACCACTGGACTATAGCAAAGTTATTGTCCTTGCTAATTGTATTTATCGCAAGATTTCACAGAATTCTTTATAAGAAGGTAGATTTCTGACTAGTAAGAATATTTCTTTGTAAATAAATATCAGTTAAGCTGGCATCCTTCACCTATTTGAATTCTGCTTTTTCTAGCAGTTGCATGAGAACCACTGTACAGCTATATTAATCTGACAAATGCTATATTTAAAAACAAAAACCAAACCAAAACAAAAAACCACACCATAATGCAAAACCACAACAACCACACCCAAAACAAAGAAGCAAATAACCCCCCAACAGGTACCAAAAATAGTGCAGCAGGAGATAACATCATCAAAGTGAAGGAGATGTGAGCTGAGTATTAAGAAATAATTGGAATGTGCTGAATTATCATAAGGAACTACCAGGGGGAAAAAAGCATTGATTTGAGAAAAATGTGTTCAGCTTAGTAAAAAATAATAAAACTGTCTCTTTTTTTTATATAGTTTTTAAGCCTTTTTGCTGTACTAAGATTAAATCAATATATCAATAAATATTTTCTACCTGTATTTCCATGAAAAGTACACTCACATTGTCATTTGAATTAGTTAGCTGAGGCATATGGAAAACCTCCTAACAAGATACTTGTGCTAAAACAATGGAAGTATGCAATTCTACTGTATGGAATAGGAGAATGCATGCATTGTGTGTTTTGGTAGCTATGTGTTCTCTTTTATTGTATTATGACTTCAAAGTTGAATAGGGTTAAAGTCTTAGGGATGATATTAGGGTTTTGCTTGTTTAAGGAAACTTAATGGCTTTTCAAGTTTAACTTGAGGAATACAGAAGTGTTATTTGAGGACTGAAGGATTATGTGAACTTGAACACTGACAAAAGGCAATAAATAAAAATAAAGGGCTTTTTACCTGCTAAAAAGTTAGATTTCTTTGTGCCAAAATGCAAGACCTCTAAGTGCCACAGAGACCTCTGTCTACTTGACAAGGGCTGAATTAACAGTAATGTTAGATTCATTAGGCTAATTAAAATGTTTTTGTTGTTACCATTAATTAAAGATGAAAATAAATCTTTCTGGGAGTGTATGGAAGTCTGTCAGCTAGGTTCTTAGGAAGGGAGCAAAGGATTTTATGGGCATCTTTCAGTGTATTGTAGGAAAAGATAATGTTCCTCAAGGTTTTGCCTTGCAGAACTAAATTTTAAGGTACCTTTTCTCTTACTGTTCCTGAATACAAGTTAGCATTGTTTACCGTCACAGGACTTAAGAAATGTAAAGTGACCTGTAGTAGTTTTAGATGCAGAAGTTTCAGTTGAATTTATTGTCTGTTTGCTGTAATGAAGGACTAGTGTGCCCAGCGTGCTAACTAACATTCTCTACAGGCTGTGGCAGGGCTCGCTGGGTTTCTGTCATTCTAGCTTCCGAGCTCAAAGTACAGAGGTAGAGAAGACAAAAGACCTATTGATTCGAGCTTGATTTTCTCCATCTTTCATGGAAATATATGCTACTTCTCATCTGCACAGTAAGGAAGGATGAAACATTCTCTGTTGGTAACCATGAAGAGTTAATTTTTAAGGAATTTTAAAAGTATTTCTTATTAATTTAATTTCGGGAGGTTGACTGAGTACTAAGTAATGGATCTGTTGTTGCTGATGAAGCCTGTTATCACTTTGCTTTTTGATTTTTGGTGACTCTGGGATCTGCTGGCTGACTTTGCACAATATGAAAATTTTATGGCATTTTTCAGGAGTTGTACTTGATATTAATAAATCCCAGACCTCTTGGGAAAACCTTAGGGTTGGAGAATAAGAACAGAAAAGTTGGATAAGGAACTAAGAGCATTTGTTTGCATGGATTTTTGTGCCACTTGTGACATGACAGGTGAGGTCTGTCCTTCAGTATTGTGCAGGAAAATGTCTCAGAACATTTGTGCTAATGCCTGTTGAGAGGCAGTAATTTGAAACAAAATTGTCTGCCTGGTCCCTCTCATAATTAGGAAGATTGAAGTTGAAAGTGGATATAAAATGGTGATACAAAAGTTACTGGGGAAAAAAACATTTACAACAAATCCCATTAAATTAATTGTGGCAGTTACTTGAGCTCAGGAAGCCTTGAATTCAGAAGCCTTTCCTTCAAGGGAGATTGCAACTTTATACTGTGAACAAGCTTTAAGTACTTTTGTTACTTGTTTTTGCTGAACAGAAAGAACAAAAATTTGTGAAGGTCAAAGGGGTTTTTTTGGTTTTTTTGGTTTGTTTGGGTTTTTTTTAAGATAAGGCTTGTGAGAACCAGCCACTGTTAAAAATGTGCTACAGTGTAAATCATAGAATAGTTTGGGTTGGAAGGGACTTTTAAAGGTCATCTAGTCGAACCCCCCTGCAATGAGCAGGGCCATCTTCAACTGGATCAGGTTGCTCAGAGCCCCATCCAACCTGAGCTTGAATGTTTTGAGGGATGGGGTTTCTAACACCTCTCTGGGCAACCTGTTCTGTGTGAAAAACCAAGCAGAAAGTACTTTAAAAAGTTAAAATACAAGCATAAGATAAGTAGCTTTTTATGAATAATTTTCCTTTCAGAAATGCTTAACTTTTAAAAAAACTGTCTGAATAGTCTGTTTCCCTTTTCATACTCACTTTGCTTAAAAATGTTTTAAGTCTCCTTCCAAAGGATTTTCCCACTTCTTCCCAGTTCTAGTGCTGACCCTCTTTCCATCAGTCTTTATACATAGAGAATAAGTCAGGATATTAGAATTTTAAACCCTGAACTGAATCACATTACGAAGCCACCTAAACTTATGAGGCAAATTTTGTTGTGTTCAAACCCATTTTGAAGAACAGAGCTGACCTTTTATCTTCACAGTGTATTTCTAACTAAGGGATTCTGTGTGCTTTGGCTGTCTTGAAGTTAAAAGGGCAAGTCCATACTGAATTCTGTCAAACAAAAAGTTCTGTTTGTGCTTTTATTGTGCTTTTGGAAAGCTCATTTTTCTGTTTTTAGCTGAACCAGAAATTTCATTCAATACAGATCAGGAGTTATGTCCCTGCTTTCTTCTTGCTGTTTGTGCCTGCTGCTGCTGCTGCCCACTGGTTCTGGACCTGCAATATCAGAGGAGTAGGCTTACATCACAGTTAGAAGCATACTCACAGTTACAGAGATAAACCAAGCTCATTTTAAGCTGGTAGATGCTTGGGTTTTAGTAGCACACAAGCTGAATTGGTTTTTGGAAGGCTAGCTTGCCATAATCATGGAGCTGTCATAGCAGTGTTGCTGTCAGTGTCCAAACTGGGTTGTTTAAAGCAAGCTCAGGTTATGGAGCTGAGCTGCAGTCACACCTCTTACGGCTGTGTAATCATAGCCAGATGCAGATGTTGTGCGTGGACAGGTCCTGGTGTGCTTCTGAGGAAGCTGTATGTGTTGGGAAGTCTGGACTTGCTTGGCTGCTTATTTGCTTATCAGATGACAGAATTCAAATGTGGCTCATTTTTTTTGCTGCTTCCACAAAAGGGGAAGGCACATGGTCATTTTTTTTTTTTTGCTTTAGAATCACAGAATGGTTTGGGTTGGAAGGAACTTTTAAAGGTCACCTAATCCAACCGCCATGCAGTGAGAGGAACATCTTCAACTGGATCAGGTTGCTCAGAGCTTCTACCACCTCTCTGGGTAACCTGTTCCAGTGTTTCACCACCCCTGTTGTAAAAAATTTCTTCCTTACCTCTAGTCTAAATCTACCTTCTTTTAGTTTAAAACCATTACCCCTTGTCCTTTTGCTAAAGACCCTGCTAAAAAGTCTGTCCCCATCTTTATTATAAGCCTCCTTCAAGTATTGAAAGGCAACAGTGAGGTCTCCCCAGAGCCTTCTCTTCTCCAGGCTGAACAACCCCAACTCTCTCAGCCTGTCCTAATAGGAGAGGTGTTCCATCCCTCTGAGAATTTTTGTGACCTCTTCTGGATGTGCTCCAACAGCTCCATGTCTTTCCTGTGCTGAGAACTCCAGAGCTGGACACAGTACTTCAGCTACTATATATACTACTTTAGAGCAAGAATTATTTTATTAAGTACTTTATCAGGTAGAATTGAAATAATTGAAACAAAGCCAATAAGGTCTGTTGGCTGATGAAAACAAACCCAAGTAGTAGCCTGTATTATCAAGATAAAAGTCACTGTTAATTGTGCCCCCCTTGCCACAGCTCTATTTCAGGAGTAGGGAATACAGCAGACAAATATAAATTAATTTCTTGATTATCTTAATTTATTACTCAGGTAGCCTCAATTAGATCAGAGCTATGTGCAGGACAATAGCTACTTTTTAAAAAACAATCTATTGTGATTGTGTGTGTGTGCACACATACACATACATGTACACAGAGAATGTACTTGTATGGGGTTTTTAGGTATAGGATTTTCTAGATATTAATTATCACAATACCTGTCTACCTAACAAACTATAGATTTGACCTCAGAAGCTGAGTTTCTAGCTCAAACACTGTGATAGCATGTGATTTTGCACATGCTGGAATGGCTGCATCTTCCATTGGCTCCAGTTAGAACAGTAGGCGTTGAGAACACTTGAACATTAGTTTGTCAAATGGAAGAATGAAAATTAGTGGCAAGCTATGGAGCAGTTCACATAGATACTTGGCACACAAGGAATTAGGGTTTCCAGTATAATTTTTTATAAACATTTTTTCCAAGGGTCTACTCATGTGAGAGAGATGGTTCCTTAAAATGTATTTATCATTTTAAATAATGTGGTAGAGTTTTCATATCCACAGTCCTTGTGTACATTTTTGTCATTGAGAAGTTTAATTTTAGACTCTTCTTTATGGTAACTTTCACAAAGTCTAAAAAAATGTTTGAAATGAAACAGTGGTTTTATTTTTATAAAATGTACTATTTTATATTTACAAAGCTAATAAAAAGTGAAGAGATTGTGTTCAATCTCTTGATTTCCATTAAGAAGTAATATACTTTTTAATATGTCACCATGCAGTTCAGTCACCTAGAAATATTTTTTTAAAACGTCATTGCTCTGTTTTTTAAAATGACTGTGCAATAACTGCAGAATGAATTCTGCCCTACTTCCTCTGACTTCTGTTGTCAGGTTTTCTCTTTTCTTTGTCCTGACAGTATAGAATGTAGTATCTTGAAAAGTGATTTTTTTTTTTTTTTTCCTCATTCTAACCAGAGCAAGGTAGTGATCATTTAATCTGGTGAGTTTGTTGAATTTGATGGATTATTTTTAAAGTCAAATGTTATTTACAATAAAATATAATACAAAATAATACATTTTCAGGATAGAGATTTAAACAATAAACTGTATAATAAATACAATTTATGGTTATGATGAGGTTTGAACTGATTTTGTAGTAACCAGGAAACCAGTAATTTATGTGCTTTATTCTAAACTACTCCTTGGTATGGAGGAAAATGTATTTTTAATAGGCAAAGTTAATGAATTTAATAAAAAACTGGAGAGTGTCCATACTCAAATATAATGTGGTGCTCCAAACATGCTTAACTTTTTAAAAAACTGTCTGAATAGTCTGTTTCCCTTTTCATACTCACTTTGCTTAAAAATGTTTTAAGTCTCCTTCCAAAGGATTTTCCCACTTCTTCCCAGTTCTAATGCTGACCCTCTTTCCATCAGTCTTTATACATAGAGAATAAGTCAGGATATTGTTGTATTTCAGAGAACATTAGGGTTGTTTGGTAGGATCTAAACCTCCCTCATGAAAACTCATTCAAGAGAGTTGTTTCAGTACCTTTTTTCATATTGTAAAGATGAACTCATGAATATTTGTACTGTCACTATGTCAAACTCTGCTTTCTGAACAGACAAAAAGAGTATTAAATAGGTCTGCCAGCACTCTGTGAGACAACATGCATCTTTACAAATCTGAAAGTGCTGACGAGACATATTCATTATATCTGAAGCAACTGTATGTTGGGACTTTACCAAGCACATTTGAAAGAAATTAATAGTTTTTTCATTTCTGGCTGTGTTACAGATGTGATGGTTAGCCAGACTTTGCTGTGCAGGAGTAATCGCTTTGAGAAGTACCTTCTTGCACATGCAGTCATTTAAATAAACAGGGCTAATAATTATGAAAAGTGAAAAATAACGGGAGAAAGTGGACAACTTTAAAAACAAGATGCTTAAGGATAGTGTATAGATATAGTAAATAGGGATTTATTCGGCAACCTTACTGTGAATGGGTTTGAGCTCTGTTTCTTGGCACGATTCACAAGTTTGGAATATAATCAGGCTAAAGCTTACACTGATTTGATTACTTTATATTAACATTGCTTCCAGTTTATACGAGTCTGTTCCTAAGGATACATTAACAGCAACAGCTGCAAAGTAGAATTTTAAATGCACTGAAGGTACAGAGGAAGCTCTACCAGGTATTTGAATTTATCTAAAAGTGGATTTTGTTGCCTGAGTGTTCCAGACAGTTTTTAGTCTCAGCCATAATTCATTTGCAATGCTTTGCTGTTACCCATTTAAAATTGTCAGTGTTGAGAACTGATGATCACTGCTTAGGCATTTTCTCTGTCATTTCCAGGAAAGATGTCTGGAGACCGGGCTCTGAGGAAGCAGCAGCAATTGAATAATTTGGTAGCAGCAGTGACAAAGCTTTCTAAACCCGGAGATGTGATTGTGGATTTTTGCAGTGGAGGGGTAATGTATATTTTTGTTTACATGATACAATTTCTTTCAGCTTTCATTTTGCACTTCTAGGTGATTGCTGCCACAAAGCAAAGTAAAAGTACAAATGCTGCTTTAAAAGGTTCTGTCACTGGTTAGGGGATGCTCATCGTGTAATGAGTCAACAGTAGGGACACTGAAAAGTGACTCAGATTTTGTTGTTTGTTTTTGTTTTCCCAGGGCCATGTTGGAATTGTTCTTGCTCACATGATGCCATCATGTCAGGTAAATTCTAAATATAAAGTACGGAAGGTATGAGCTTTTGTTTTCTGATAATCATCTTAAAAAGATGTGCATGTAGGGAGAATAAATATGAAGACACAGTTGTCTCAGCAGAGGACTTAGATTTGAAACAGGCACATTTTTAGCATAATCCCAAACGTGGGGTGCTTGCCTGAGAAAACAAAAGTTATAGGAAAATATAAAACATTTGCAAGCTGATTGAGATTGGCAAGTATTAAATGTCTTCTATTGTTGTTGGGTTTTCTGCTAATAATTTTTGACATCTCAAGCTTTGCCACAAGTAATTTAAGGATTTTCTTAACTGAACTACAAAGTTTTGTGCTTGTTCATAATGTTGTACTTTGATTTCTCAGTATTATTTTGCCTTACTTTCTCCTTTGTATGAAATCTAGGTGGTGCTCATAGAAAACAAGGAGTTGTCTCTGATCCGTGCTAAAGACAGAAGTGATGAACTAGGCTTAAACAACATTTGGTTCATTCAAGCAAATATGGACTATTTTAATGGGACTTTTAACATCGGGGTAAGTAATTATAACTTTTCCACTTCGAAACTTCAGTGTCTGGTTAATTATTTTAAAACAAATAAAGTATCTGAGAAAATAAAATTCTATATGTAGTAGGTATTTTTGATGCTATGAGAAGCACCCTTGTTATAGTAAACTGTATTAAGTTAGTTTTGTACTTATTATTTGTTGCAAATTGGCATCACTTTTATATTATGTGAGTGAAGAAAGAAGTGTCTCCTCCAATCAAATACAAAAACAGGAGTGCTGCCTGACTATGTTGAAGAAAAAAATCAGGTAGATTCTTGGTTTAATCATGTTATTTTAAAATCATTGTTTCATTAATGGATATACCCCGTAGAAGGTTTTGAAGATGGGAAGAGAAGACTGCTGTTGCTCAAATTAAGACTACGATAAAGTGAGATCAGAATTATGATTAAGTGACAGTAAAAGCATTTTAAGATAAAGCAAACAAGACTACATGATGCAAAACTGAGGAGGAACTATCTTGATAAAGTAAACACTAATGATATATATATATATGTATATTAATTGTGTAAAGTAGACCTGAGACTAGTTGTTCTTGGGGTGCCCCTGCTGAAATGAAAGACAGGACAGGGTGCAGAATGAAGCCCCCATAATCCAAGGGGAAATGATTAGTGACCTGCTACACCAGACACACACAAGTCTACGGGGCCAGATGAGATTCACCAAGGGTACTGAGGTAGCTGGTGAAAGTGTTCACCAAACCACTTTCCATCATTTATCAGCAGTCCTGGTTAACCGGGGAGGTCCCAGTTGACTGGTAGTTAGCAAACATGACACCCATATACAGGAAGGGTTGGAAGGAGGATCTGGGGAACTACAGGCCTGTCAGCCTGACCTCAGTGCTGGGGAAGGTAATGGAGCAGATCATCCTGAGTGCCATCATGCAGCACGTACAGGGACAACCAAGTGATCAGACCCAGTCAGCAGGGGTTTATGAAAGGCAGGTCCTGGTTGACCAATCTGATCTCCTTCTATGACAAGGTGACCTGCTTAGTGGATGAGGGAAAGGCTGTGGAAGTTGCCTACCTAGACTTTAGTAAGGCCTTTGACACCATTTTCCTCAGCATTCTCCTGCAGAAACTGTCTGCTCATGGCTTGGGTGTGTGTACTCTTCGCTGGGGGGAAAACTGGCTGGGTGGCTGAACCCAAAGAGTTGTGGTGAATGGAGTTAAATCCAGGTGACCAGTCACAGGTGGTGTTCCCCAGGGCTTATTAGTGGGGCCAGCTCTGTTTAATATCTTTATCATGATCTGGACAAAGGGATCGAGTGCACCCTCAGTAAGCTTCCAGACAACACCAAATTGGGCAGGAGAGTTGACCTGCTTGAGGGTAGGAAGGCTCTACAGAGGGATCTGGACAGGCTGGATTGATGGGGGAAGGCCAGTTGCATGAGGTTCAACAAGGCCAAGTGCCAGATGATCTGGACAAAGGGATCGAGTGCACCCTCAGTAAGCTTCCAGACAACACCAAATTGGGCAGGAGAGTTGACCTGCTTGAGGGTAGAAAGGCTCTACAGGGGGATCTGGACAGGCTAGATCGATGCGCTATAGGACTGGGGCAGAGTGTCTGGAAAACTGCCTGGCAGAAAAGGGCCTCGGGGTGTTGGTTGACAGCCGGCTGAACATGAGCCAGCAGTGTGCCCAGGTGACCAAGAAGGCCAATAACACCCTGGCTTTTGTATCAGGAATAGTGTGGCCAGCAGGAGTAGGGAAGTGATTGTGCCCCTGTACTCGGCACCGGTGAGGCCACACCTTGAATACTGTGTTCAGTTTTGGGCTCCTCATTACAAGACAGACATTGAGGTGCTGGAGCATGTCCAGAGAAGGGCAACGAAGCTGGTGAAGGGTCTGGAGCACAAGTCTTATGAGGAGCAGCTGAGGGAACTGGGGGTGTTAAGTCTGGAGAAAAGGAGGCTTATTGCTCTCTACAACTACCTGAAGGGAGGTTGTAGTGAGGTGGGTGTTGGTCTCTTCTTCCAAGTAACAAGTGATAGGACAAGAGGAAATGGCCTCAAGTTGCACCAGGAGTGGTTTAGATTGGATATTAGGAAAAATTTCTTCACCAAAAGGGTTGTCAAGCATTGGAACAGGCTGCCTAGGGAAGTGGTTGAGTCACCATCCCTGGAGGTATTTAAAAGATATGTAGATGTGGTGCTTAGGGGCATGGTTTAGTGGTGGACTTGGCAGTGTTAGGTTAATGGTTGGACTCAGTGATCTTAAGGGTCTTTTCCAAACTAAATGATTCTATGATTCTACATTGATAAAGGCAGAACGATATGTCAGTTTCGTAGGACTCCTGCTGCGCACCCCTATTGCAGTCAGCAGGTGATATTCTGACTCCTACTTAACTGTAAGTGAGCAGACTGAAGCAAGAATCCAAATTCTCTGCAGGAGCAAGTAGGTGATTTGAATATTAATTCACAGCATCCATGTTAGACGCTGAAAGTAAATGAGATTAATGTCCTCTCCAGAATTCTGCAGCCCTAGCGAAGAGTAAGGCATAACTAGTCTTCTGTAGCTCTGTAAATAATCCTGTCTTCCAGCTTTATTTTCTGTTCATAGACTATGAACTTTTGCAGTCAACACCAAGCTCTCAGTGTGAGTCTGACTGTTCTTTAAATCATCCATCCAAGGGCCTGTTTTGGCTGTAGCTTAGGATGTTTAATGTTGAAGGTTTATGGTATATGAACGGTGCTGTTTAACTATTTGGTTGGTTTATTTGATAAAGGAAAAGAAATATAGTGCAGGAGAAAGAAGAGAGAATAAATTATTTTAGCCCAGTCCTTCCAAGTGTAAATTTCCAATTCTCTAGATTTATTTTCTGTGCTACATTGTCATATACATCTCAGTGGATGAACTAGAGATCTATTTTAAAAAATTAGAATCTCGTGAATAATTTGTTGAATTCTGCATGTGAAATATGTAATAGTTTTTCAGTGAAACAAGTCTCCAATATTGTGATCATTGGAGTTCCTGTCTTCATTTTTTTTAGGGTCTATTTTTAAGGTTAATACTAAAGTTGAATATCTTTGTGGAGTTTTGATTTAAAAAAAAAAAGGTGTTATATTCTGTCTTTTAAGTTTTATGACCAAGAAAATTTTGAAGTATATGTCAGAAAAATTCACTTGGAAATTCTTCATTTTCAGGCCTATGATTTCAGTATCTTTGACTGGATTCTGTAGTCTATTCAACAGACAAACCTGGAGCTTTCCCTTTTTGGGAGACTTACCTCAATCTCAGCTTCAGAATTAGTTTGTATCATACCATGATTCACATTTGGAAGGGACCTTAAAGATCATCTAGTT
>NW_010330752.1:0-372 GCF_000700745.2 Antrostomus carolinensis
ACGCCCCTCAGAGCTTTTTTATGGTGAAAATATTAAAAAAAGCTTAAAAATGCCCCTCGGAGCCTTTTAATAGCAAAAATATTAAAATAATAATCTTAAAAATGCCTCTTGGAGCCTTTTTGTGGTGAAAATGTTTAAAAAATCACCTTAAAAAGGCCCCTTGGAGTCTTTTTATGGTGAAAACACTAAAAAAATCATCTTAAAAACACCCCTCGGAGCCTTTTAATGGCAAAAATGTTAAAATAATAATCTTAAAAATGCCTCTTGGAGCCTTTTCATGGTGAAAACATTTTAAAAATCACCTTAAAAAAGCCCCTCAGAGCCTTTTTATGGCAAAAATGTTAAAAAAATCACCTTAAAAAGGCCCCTTGG
>NW_010330753.1:0-3824 GCF_000700745.2 Antrostomus carolinensis
AGTCCAGGTAGGTGACATCAGTTGCTTTAGCATTATCCACCACTCTTGTCATAAAAGGCCACCAGATTGGTCAGGTGTGACTTGCCCTTCGTGAAGCCATGCTGGTTGTCACCAATCGCCTTCTCATTCTCCATGTGCCTTAGCATAGTTTCTAAGAGTATCTGCTCCATGATCTTGCCTGGCACTGAGGGGAGACTCACCAGCCTGTAGTTCCCTGGGTCTGCCTTGTTATCTTTTTTAAAAATGGGGGTTATGTTCCCCTTTTTCCAGTCTGTGGGAACTTCACCAGGCTGCCATGACTTCTCAAATATGATGGATAGTGGTTTTGCAACTTCATCTGCCATTTCCCTCAGGACCCCTGGATGCATCCCATCAGGTCCCATGGACTGATGGATCCTTTAGGTGCTCCCGAACCTAATCTATTCCTAAAGTGGGTGGCTTTCCATTCTCCTGGACCCTTCCTTTGCTTTCTAGGACTTAGGCAGTGTGGCATGAGCCTTTGCTGGTGAAGACTGAGGCAAAAAAGTCATTGAGCACCTCAGCCTTCTCAGTGTCCTGGGTGACCATATCTCCCGTTGCCTTCCGGACTCACATTTTCCCTAGTTTTCCTTTTCTCCCCAACATACCTATAAAAGCTTTTTTTGTTGCCCTTGACATCTCTGGGTAAATTTAATTCTGTCAGGGCCTTGGCTTTTCTAACCTGATCCCTGGCTTCTTGGGCAATTTCTCTGTATTCCTCCCAGGTCACCTATCCTTCCTTCCATCCTTAGGCTTCTTTTTTGATCCTAAGTTTGTTCAGGTTCTTCTTGTCCATCTGTGCAGGCCTCCTGCTGTTTTTGCCTGCCTTCCTCTTTGTTAGGATGCATCGTTCCTGGGCTTGGAGGAAGAGACCTTTGAGTATGATCCAACTGTCCTGCACCCCTCTCCCTTCCAGGAATTCATCCCGTAGTACATGACCAAGCAGATCCCTGAAGCGGTTAAAATCTGCTCTCCTGAAATCCAGTGTGGTGAGGTTACAGTGTACCTTCTTCACTGCCCTGAGGATCTCGAATTCCACCATTTCATGGTCACTGCAGCCAAGACTGCCCAAGAGCTTCATGTTCCCCACCAACCCCTCCTGGTTGGTGAGAATAAGGTCCAGCATGGCACCCCTCCTTGTCAGTTCCTCGACCACCTGGAGAAGGAAGTTGTCCTCCACGTATTCCAGGAACCGCCTGGATTGTTTGTGCCCTGCTATGTTGTCCCTCCAACAGATATCGGGGTGGTTGAAGTCCCCCATGAGGACCAGGGCTTGTGAATGTGAGGCTGCTCCTATATGCCTCATCTGCTCGATCTCGCTGATCTGACAGCCTGTAGCAGACCCCCACTGTAATATCCCCTTTCCCTGCCTTCCCTTATTTTATACAGTGTTGTATATCTTTGCCGAAATAGCAAATCCACTACTGTTTCTGTGTTGCGTGTTCCAGTCCTTCAGCACATCCCAACAACAGCAGAGATAAATTTCACACTTTCCATTTCTTAGATAAAAAGCTGCTTATGTAGCTATAACCGCCTAAACCCAGTTAAAACTACTGTAGAACAAGCCAAGTTTGTAACATACAGGTTTTGTCCAGTATGAAGGGATATTTTAAGTTCATATTAACATTGCTTTACAATGTTATAAATAAAGCTAGCAATAGATGTTATTTTATGAAGTGGAGATTTATTGATAAGCACTCATGAGGTTTACACACAAAGTTACTCTGAAATTAACACCTGTCAATGTTTTGTATGAAAATACACTCTAATATAGTTGATCTAATACGTTGTGAAATTCAGAAAGGATTTTGCAAAATGTTTGAAAATTCTTGTTTATCTGGTCTTTGTAACAGATAAGCAAATTATACAACAAAAGAACAAAGTCTTCTCACTGATTTTCTTTCCAGAGGGCTCATTAGTTCCTAAATTTCCAGCTATATGATTACCACAGAATAGTTAAGATTTTTGCCTGTAAACCACAGCAAGGAAAACAGATCGAAGCATTTTTTTTTTTTCAGTCAAAACAAGAAAAAGCAAGATGTGTTGATTATCGCATCATTTTCAGCTTTATCACTTTACCAACTGACAAATAATGTTCATTCTATTTGGTCAAAACACTTTACTTCATGTGTTCATTTTTTTTCACCTTAAATAATATTTTGGCAAATTTCTGAATTCCTAAAACATAATATTTCAGATCCCTTAAATATTTAAATCATTATTAGTCTAATACTTATTCAACTTCCAAAATTGCATGCTTTGTGTGTATTCATCCACAGCTGCCATTCAGAGCCATTGATAAAATATTGATAATTAAACCTGTCATTAGTAAAAGACTGAAATTTTTTGTCCTAAATCTGGGCTTAGGGTAATTCTGGGGTGAAAAGGACATGATATGGTGCTTTAGAAAAGAAAATTGGAATGTATTTGAAGTTGCTCATGGCTTGCAATGTCAAAAAAAGCCCTAAGGGAGATGGATCAATAGGCAGAGTGCCAGGGAGATGGTCACAAGTGCAGAATACATGAAATTTATTGTTTGTCTCCACAGTTCATCACAGTCTTGTCTGTCTATGTTTCTGTTGACCTGATCCTGCACAACTACATTCCAAAGTATGTTTTGAGGTAAATAGAAATAGAAGCGTATTTAATCTGTTTGCTGTAGTATTGTAGGATACATAAACAATATAAAATTTATTTTCATATTTCCTCCTTCCTTTTATCCAGTTCAGATCTTCTATTGACAATACATAGTCGTATTTTTAATCCACCAAGTAGCAAGGGGAATTGATTTTATTTTTTTTTAAGTAAGTTGTTTGTATTTCTACATATATTTTAAAAATCCTGAAAATTCTTGACTTCTGTTCTCAAATGATTCAGGGAGAGGATCCAGAAGAGACAGTGGGAAAAATAAGATTACATACTGCTAGAAAATTATTTTAAAGCTAAAGCCATTATCAGTGAGTACGGGCAACAGATTTTCAAAACTGTAGTTCTGGCTAAAAATTATATATGCACAAATTAATCTCATTCAGCTCAAGTGAATGCCACATGAATTCTTATAACCGTAGTAACTTTATCTATGAGGATAAAAAGGGAACAAAATAGAGCCATACAAAATGTTAAATTGGAAGTTCATCAATACAAAAAGCTGATTTTAAACTCCTCAGGAAAACCTAAAGGACTGACCCATTTAAACAACTCTTATAATTGCATCTATTGACACATAGTCCATCAGTTTGTTGCAATCTGTTTGAATCACATCAGTCCATACAGTTAATTTCCGAAAAATTTAGATGAACTTGAGGTAACAAAAAGAAAGAGTACAACATAAATGTGGAGAAAAAATGGAAACCAAAGAAATGTTCTTCCATTGTAAGGAAGAGTGATTTGAAATCTCCCTTATTGATTGTAGTGAAAGATCTACCCTCCATCAGCAATTACAGAGTTACATTTCACTTGTCTTTTTTTTCCTCTTTTAGCAGGTGGTAGGAGGAAAGACTTGATTTAGCTGTGATTAGTATTCTCCCATAGGAAGCATTAAAAGTATTAATAAATATTTATTAAATTGTACTTTCAGAAAAATGTAGAAGACAATTGTTTTGAGGTATGTGACAAAAATCCCATTTTGCCTATAAACAGGAAAAATAAATTGTTCCTCTTCCAGCTTTGTGTGAGGGCGTGTGTGTGTGTGTCAGCTTTTACCAATCAGATGGCAAAGTAGGGCTGCAGAATTACTGTACAGATGAGACACTTTGTTCAAACAGAAGTTTGACTCAGTGTCCTAGTTTTGCTAGGATAGAGTTAAT
>NW_010330754.1:0-5645 GCF_000700745.2 Antrostomus carolinensis
TGGTCCCACTGCCCACGCCGAGCCTTGCCCTCCCACTCCCACCACCATTTTGTTTCGGTCCCCCTTTACCAGGACCTTCCCTTCTTCTCCTGTAGGGGTTGATGGAGAAAAACCTCTTCAGGATCTCACACAGTGGAGAACAAAAGGAGTTCTTTCAAAACAAAGGGATTTGTCACCAAGGGACGTGGCCAAGAACAGGGAGATACTGCTCCAGCCTCACTTGTCCCATGGAAATCAGTCCCGGCGCAAACGTGGTGGGCTTGTGGCCAGGGAGAACATCACCTCTACCTCAGCTCTTCCCCCTCCAGCAGCTGCCAGGACAGGAGAAATGTGGGGCTTGGCACAGGCAACCCCCAGAGATCACAGAAACAAAACCGAGGGAAAACCGAGTGGTTCCAGCCAAATGGCATCACCTGAGAGCTCGGGTTTTCCCTAGACAGCACCGTCCTCCACAAGAGTCCCCATGGACCTGCACCATTCCCAGCACAGTGCTCGTGCCAAAATGCCATGATAAGGGAAAACACGAACACTTGGCCAACCGTGTCCTCACCAGGAGAAGACAAATCTTGACAACACCATGATTGCCCTGAGATCCTCTACTGAATTTCCAGCAGATGGAAAGCATTTACAACCATTTGCTAGCCACATGTAACATATGGACAGGCACTTCTTGGTCAACACCACAGCCCCACAGCTCAGCTGGGAGCCAGCTAAGATGGCCTCTCCAGCACCAGGTCACCATCTGCACCACCTTCCCTTTCCCTTTCCCAGCCCAATGCTGTTAAAAACAAACACTCATTTTCCTACCTGGTGCTGGGAACATCTACGAGTCAGGTTCCTCCAGCAGCTCCATGGTGAGCTCAGGGGTATCTCAGCAGAGCTGGAAAGCCACCAAGAGAAAAGCTCAGTGTCCCTGCAGAGGTGGGACGTTTCAAGGAAGGTTCCTCCTGCGTGGCTGGCAGGAACCCATCCCGTGGGAGCTGGTGGGACCGTGGGGCTCTTCACGTCCTCCTGGGCTGGTGAGGCACCACGATCCCTGGGAATCGTGCTCTGCTTGGAGAGACCTACCCTTTTTTGACTGGTGTCCAACCCCAAAGCACATGTTCTTACCTGCTCGGTGGAAGACAAGGGAAGTCTTGAACACTTTTCCGAGAAACACATGGGTCTCAGCAGGGTGTGGATCTTGCCCAGTTCCTCCTGCTTTTTGGCCAAACAATGGTTAGGAAAGAACAGGGATGCAAAGTTGCAGCAAGCTGGAGAAAAGAGGTCGGTGGTGCGAACGCTCCCCACAGCCGGTGTCTACACAGCTCTGCCTGTTGGTTAACAGTGGAGCTCTGATCAACAGGTACATTGATGTCAAGCTGGGACTTGTCTTCTCAGTGAGGAAAGGGAACAGCAGAGATTACTAAGCGATGCAGGAATGTGGTTTGTTTAATATGAGCCATCAACACAGAAGAGTAAAATAATGACAGATGTGTAATCACATTTCCTGAGTCTAAAACCAGGAGATAGAGAATTTAAACACCACTTTTCCCAAGATCAAGAAGAGGAGCCGTTTGGTTAAGAACTCATTTGGTTACTAATTTCCTCAGCATTAAATCAGCTGTTTCCTGAAGCTCTTGACATACTTTGCTGAAGCGCTCCAAGGATGGAGCTGCTCCTCGGCTGGCTTTGATGTCAGGGTAAGCAGGGTGAGAAGATGCTTTGGAAACACGGATATGCCGGCTGACTGAGCTGGCCCGGATCAGAGGTTCCTGAGAGTTGCTTAATTGGTTTATTTTAATGAAAGATGAGGAGATAGATTTCACGTGGCTCTTTATCAGGGGAACGGTGAGTGGTGGGAGACAGAAAGCAGGATCTGGGTTAAGCCAACCCTTCAAAGGCAGGATGGGGGGACAGTCATAGAATCATAGAATGGTTTGGATTGGAAGGGACCTTAAAGATCATCTAGTTTCAACCCTCCTGCCATCAGCAGGGACACCTTCCACTAGACCAGGTTGCTCAAAGCCTCATCCAGCCTGAGGAATGAAGCCATTTCTGCAGGAAGAGCCTGGCAATCGTGGAAAGCCAGAGATTCCTTTATTCTGATGTCTCCTGCAAGGCTGGTCTGCAGAAGACCTGTGGCTGAGGAACATCGGACTTGAAGCCCACCAAGATAGGGGGAAGAAATCACTGCTCAGCCTCATTCTTCACCTCCAGCCATGTCCATATCCCAAAGACAAGGGTGCAGGACCTGGAGGAGAGCAGTTACGTGTTGTTCCTTCACTTCCCAGGGAAGGGCTGGGAGGAAAGGATGTCATTTGCTTGTCGGGTTTTTCTATTTGTCTCTTAAGATCAAAAGTGGGAAAAGCATCAAACCAAGTGGGGAAGGTGCCACCAAGGGTAGGAGCCAGCTGTAGAGGGACTCCGTTCTGCCTCTTCTCTGGATTTTAGCAAGCGTGTTGTTTTCCCCAAATTATCAGCTCGTCCTCTGCTCCCCTCTCTGGCTTTGCAGGATCTGTGGTCCCAGGTTGCTTCACTCACGTGCATCCATGGGATTTCTCAGGTGGTCTCAAATGGTCGCAGAAACAGTGCTGGAGTGGAAGAGCCCCAGTATGTCCCATCCTCCTGCCCCATTGCCACAGCAATGCAGCTCTGAAGATCCACAGCAGGTTCTTCTGAGAAACAGAGGCCTCCAAAGCATCTCCTGGCACGGTGGTGGCCTCAGAGGAGTCACTAGACCAGACTGAGATGCTGAGGTGGATGCTGTCAATATCACACTTAGATCAGGTGTATTTTTCATGTCAAGAAACAGTGCTGGGGTTGTGGGTGAATGGTGAACCACGGGCAGAGCAGAGCAGCAAGGACCTTCCACCTCTTGGCCTTGGACCCTCCAAATTCATCTTCATCTTCTGGATACTCCCCAGGGACTGTATCTCCAAGAAACCCAGCCTGGTACCAGTGAGGTTTGCAGCTGACCCTCATGCCAGCTCTCCACATCACCATGGTCTGGAAGAAGCTCCGGGACACTCCTCCAGAAAGCCTGGAGAACATCAAGAAAGCATCTAAGCCTTGGCAGCCCTGTGCCCTTTGCAAGCTCCACTCTGGCCCCCCAGGAGCTTGGTGGGGTGTCTGATCCTGCCTGTTAGCTGTTCCAGGGGAGCAGCACCCAGAATTCACATGGCACATCCCAGGGACACCCTGGCTGCCAGACGCCAGCAGAGATGACCAAACCCAGGGGTTTAGGGAGCTGGGAAAACCCAAAAAGGAGGTATCCAAAGGTGCATGAGCACTCTCCCAGGCTATAGGAGATCTTGCAAGGCTACAGTACACTGGGACCACTGCAGCACATGGAGAAAACACATGTCCAACAGGGAACTTGGCCAGGACAGAGTTTATTCATTTATTTTGTATTTGCCATGATGTCTCTGTGTTGGAGACGCTTGCCAGTGCTGGCAGGACTCCTCCCCAGCTCCACTGACCATATGGTTGAGGTTCTCACAGAGCAGTGATGCCAGCAGCTCACATCTCCCTGGTGTGAGCTGGGAAATGGTCCTTTATTTCCAGTCAATTGAACAAACAACGGTTCCTCCCCAAAGGTGCTTAACGAGCAGCATCTCCGTATCTGCGACCACATCCGTACCATCCTTGCTGACTTGATCTGAGCACACGAAGCTGCTGCTCCCTGCCATGGGAAAGGCAGCTCCATCCCCTAAATGGTCTTTAATTAGCCTGCCTGCCCGCCAACAGCTATTCTGGTGACACCCATCCTCCAATTAAGCCTTGGTTTCACCTCAAATTGTGCAGAACCCATGCACGGCGTGTCGCTGTGCAGAGGAACGCCTGAGGTGATGGTGACTCAGCCCAAAGGCCATCTTCATCATAGAATCATTGAACCATGGAATGGTCTGGGTTGGAAGGGACCTTAAAGCTCATCCAGTCCCAACCCCCCTGCCATCAGCAGGGACACCTTCCACTAGACCAGGTTGCTCAAAGCCTCATCCAACCTGGCCGAGAACACTTCCAGGGAGGGGGCATCCACATCCTGGGGAACTGGGGGACAAATCCCTCCCTGGCCAGTGCTGGGGTGGTATGGCTGATCATTACATAGGGATAATTGGGATATAGGGGAAATTGGCCCGTGCAGTGAATTTGGGAGCCTATGGAAGCGTTCATGGAGCAGGAGCAGCCATTGGAGCAGAGCAACCTGCCAACCTTGCTTGTGTGGAGCTGCTCACCCCATGCCCGGGGCACAGACAGGTTCCTGAGTGCATCTCACAGCCCCATGGCTTCCATTCTGGGCTGCAATTTCATCGCTACTTATTTTGTTAAGAGTCACCTTGGGTGGGATGCAGACATGGAGCTGAATCACACCCTCCCAGCCGGTCCTCTCTGCTCAGGGAGTCTAGACGGCTGGCTGATGTGGAGACATCTCCTCTCCGAGATACCTGCATGAGGTCTGGGGTGCTCTCCACATCAAAGGGCCCCTGAGCTACTAAAGTGAGGTTATAATTAAGCCACCCTGGGGCAAGAGAGAGAGAGAGTTTCTCCCAGCACTGGCTGATCTCCTTCCATGACTCCATCACTTAGGGTGGTGTCCTCTGCCACCATCCCGGGAGGTTTTGATGGCTGTAGCAGGGCTTCCTGTCCCACAGCTCACTTCGTGCCCACCCTGGTCTAGAAACCAGAGAGCTAAATCCTCCTTTGGAAACAGGTCACACACTGCTGCCAGCTTCTTGGCTCCTTGCACACCAGGAAGAGAGCCTGGAATGGGGATGGGGATGCAGATAAATCAGGAGGTCCTTACACTAATTTTCCTCCAAATTGTCCCAAAAGCCAAGGGACATCCTGGGCAGCCATGGACTCTGGAAAGAGCTGTCCTGAAGAGCAGAAGGAAGCTGGAGACCTGGAAATCCTTGCAAACATCACCACAGCCTGCCAGGGACTGGCACCATAGGAGAGCGAGCATTGCAACGCGGCGAGATGTGATTTTGACTTCAGAGGAAGCCCAGGAAAGAAGCAATTTAATGAAGCAGAGGAACCTGCTTCATGTCACTCCTTGCTGTGAAGTGCATTGGAATCTCATCTTTAGTTACACTAAAAGCCTCATGAAACCCAATGCCTTGCAGGTGGGAGATGCTGGGGAATTGTTTTTTCCCTTTTTAGTGGGGTTTTGTCCAACTGAAGCATTTCACAGAGGCAGCTGGTGACCACAAAAAAAGAGAAAATCAGCCCAAACAAGAATCATAGAATCATAGAATAGACTGGTTTGGATTGGAAGGGACATTAAAGCTCATCCAGTTCCAACCCCCCTGCCATCAGCAGGGACACCTTCCACTAGACCAGGTTGCTCAAAGCCTCATCCAGCCTGGCCTTCAACACTTCCAGGGAGGAGCAGCCACAGCTTCCTTGGGCAACCTGTTCCAGTGTCTCACCACCCTCACAGTGAAGAACTTCTTCCTAATATCTCATCTAAACCTCCCCTCTTTCAGTTTAAACCCATTTCCCCTTGTTTTGTCATTAACTGCCCTTATGAAAAGTCCTTCCCCAGCTTTCTTGTAGCCCCTTCAGGTACTGGGAGGTCGCTATAAGATCTCCCCAGAATATCTCCTTCTCTTCTCCAGGCTGAACAGCCCCAACTCTCTCAGCCTGTCCTCACAGCAGAG
>NW_010330754.1:5981-18327 GCF_000700745.2 Antrostomus carolinensis
CTGGCGAGGAGATCCCAGCAGGCACTTGTCCACCAAAAAACCTCTGTGAAGTGGAGCATTGCTCCTGGGGGTTTCACTGGGCCATGTACCGAGCCAGATACTGGTCAACCTTTTCACCCATCATCTGGAGATCACTGCAGAATTACTGCTGGGAAATGGGGTGTGGTGTCCCCTGTGCATACAGCAGAGCTCACTCGGGATTATTTTTGTAAGGAGCTTAAAAATAAGATACATTTCAAAAAAGCAATGGTTTAAAAGGGGGATGTCTCATGTCTCATCCATCCAGCTGACTGTTCAGATGAATAACCCCTCAAAGGGCAGTTATTTGGTAGGGTGACACATACACAACCCATACACATGTAGGTTGATGTAGGTCTAATGTTGACAGCCTCCTCCTCAGCATCTCAGTCTGGTCTAGTGACTCGTCTGGGGCCACCACCATGCCAGGAGGTGCTTTGGAGGCCTCTGTTTCTCAGCAGAACCTGCTGTGGGGTCTGCAGAGCCTTTCTCTCCTGATGTTCATGGCAGCAATGGGGCAGGAGGATGGGATATACTGGGGCTCTTCCACTCCAGCACTGTTTCTGCAACCATCTGATACCACCTGAGAAATCCCATGGATGCACGTGAGTGAAGCAACCTGGGACTACATACACCACTTCAACTGGCTGAGCCTTAAATGACATGTCCAGCATCACCCCATGGCAGCCCCAAAGCTGAGAGACAAACCCAGTGGTGCCAACACATCACAATGTGTCCTTCAAACACAACTCTCCTGCCTCAAGTGACAACAACCTCTTTGCCAAGATGATGCCCATGCTATTTACTTTCCATTTTCCAAGAGAATGGTTTCCACTTTGTTGTTTCTTTTTCCTATCAGCTGTTAAATCCAAAGTGAACACCATCTAGTTGAATGCTCACAGTGACACAATGGTCTCATTGCCCACGAGAGGCAATTGGTTAAGGCTTACTTGGGAAGCAACCTGGGATAAAAAAAGAAGAACACTCCTTTTAAATGTGGAAATTTTGCTTAACAATGAGGAAGGATTTAAGGTTAGTAATATGCAAGGAGCATGCCAATGCAAAATGACTTCTGTGATTCACTCCATCTCCAACCTGGTCTAGAAGTCGTTGCAGACTTTGACTCAGATGATCAGTGACATTGAGATGAGTGGGACAATATAGAGGTAAAGATAATATAAGGTGCAGTGACATGATTTTATGGGCTAATTTCTATCAGCCCCTGCTCAGCCAGAGTTCACCCATGGTTTGCTATGTTCATCCCATGGGGTACAGTCGTGCTAAAGGGGATGGGCTGGAGCAGAAGACAAGGAGTTGGGACTGGTCATCAACATGTGCCTTTATCCAGGACCATGAGGAACCAAGGGGCAGCAGCACGGGGTGACCAGGAGAACCACTGGTATGACACTTTAGTCCCAGAGCTGTTCCTCCTCCTCCCATGGCTTTTGCAGATTTATTCCTCATACAGCAACACTGGTTTGGGTTTGAGGCAGGAGAAATTACCCAACCTCACTGCCCTGAGCAGCTCCAAGAACTTGTCAGTGCTGCAGTTGGTTTGTAGATTATTTATTTGCTTATTAAATTGCATTTGGCTAATAGTTCCTGTGATGCTCCATAGGATGAGCTAATAAATATTCCCTGGAGACCCACCAGCACCTTGCTTGATGGCCAGCTTGGAGGCATCTCTAATTAAACCAGTTTTGCCTTCCTAATAACGCCCTAGAAGTCAGCCAGCAGAACAGGAGGTGTTTTCCTAACTGCCACCCTTTGATGACAGGGCTGCAGGTGAGGAGGAAGAGGAGGCTGGCCTTCCCGATGCCGCACCACGTGTCTTGTCACAACCTCAGCCTGCTGAGATCTCCTGCGTGGGCGTGCATGCTGCGTGACTGCGGACACGGGTCCTTCAATGCTGCTCCTCTCCCACCACCTCTTCTCCCATGGGATGGGGCAGCTGGGGGCAGGTGGAAGGGGCTCTCAAAGCAAGGAGGGGATGGTGGGAGCCTTGCACAAAGGGTTCCTGCTGTATTTTCGCAGGGGAAATGATTTGTGTCTGCTCTGGGGGGACACTCGAGCCTCTGTTTGCCTTTGAGCCATTGTACCAGTAGAGCATCCATCAACCTGGATGCCCAGGAAAGCTTACCCACCTCCAATGCATGAAGCACCCTCTTCCCACCTCAGTTTCTCCTCCATGGGTTCTTCTCCACTGACCCTACATCCCTCCCAAAACCCTGCTCTTCCCATCCCATCAAGACCTGCTCTTTGTCTCCTCTTGCCCCATCCAAGGGTTCACCCCCCTGGCATGGGGAATGTCTCTTCTTGACACAGCTCAAGCATTGCAAAATTGCGTCCTGGCTGGCTGGGGCTGAGGGAGCAGCTCACCACAGGCAGGCGTCCCAAATCCACCTCATCTCCTGGCTGTCCCACTATCTCTCACCCCTTCCTCGCCTGCCTCTTCCTCACTCCTCTCTCCCACCTACAAAACAAGAAGTCTTTGTCTTCTCCCCCTGTTTGGAGGAGCACAAATGGCCTGAACTTTCCCTGAGTGAGTTTTTCCCCGGCAGCAGGACTGTGCGCTGTGCCGATGCCAGGTATTAACTAAGAGGATGACTCAGCGAACCGGTTCAGACCAAGCAAGAACAACCCTTCACTTTTCTTCCAAGACTCCAGCTCAACCCAGCACAGGCTGTTCTGGAGCTTCAGAAAAGTTTAGTTAATTTGAAATATGACTTTTTAAAAGCTTATTACATCTCCCCTCCTTTGGGTTGTAGCTGGTATGGGAGAATGATGGAAATGCAATCAAGAACATTCCATCATAGTTTCTGCTTGATTTTTCCCTGTCTGGTTTAGAGGTTTCCCTGTGAGAGCTTGGCATGTATTTCATAGAAGAGATGTACTACACGCCACGAGAAGTGGCATGTGCCACGGGATGGAGAGGGAGGGCTTCAAGAAGGATGAGCTCCCCAGTTTGTGTTTGTCCAGGAGATCACTCATGAAAACCCCAGCATCCTGAGATCCCCAGCACCCTGAGAGCTCCAGCATCCTGAGAGCTCCAACATCCTGAGATCCCCAGCATCCTGAGAGCTCCAGCATCCTGAGATCCCCAGCACCCTGAGAGCTCCAGCATCCTGAGATCCCCAGCATCCTGAGACCCCCAGCATCCTGAGACCTCCAGCATCCTGAGATCCCCAGCACCCTGAGAGCTCAAGCAACCTCTGCCAGATGGCTCTGGTTTGTGATGGGGCAAAAGCATGTGGCATGGAGGGCCAGTGTTTCCAGATGTCATGAGGAGCAGAAGAAGCACTGAAGGTTTCAGCTTGGGAAAGCTGCAACATTGAAATGGGCTGATAAATGCATTGGTTAAAAAGAAAAAAACCCAAAGTTTGGGAGCATTGAGGGAGGAGAGGACAAGGGGTGGACCTGTGTTTGCCAACACACTGGAGGTTTGTCCTGCCCGTGGCTCACCGATGTTTGGAGAGAAGGAAGCCAGGAGGTCTTTAATGGCAGGGTAATATCTACACCCAGCTCCACCAGGAGAAATCCTGCAATCAACTGGGACTGTCCCAGCAGAGAAAGGAGTAAGACCAGTTCAGGAGGATCTCGCCAGACTGGGCAGTGACCTGCAAATGCAACTCAGGCAGAAGAACTTCAAAGTGACGCAGAGTTGGGAAACCACCTCCCCCTGCATCTGCAATGGGATCCAGAGTGAGGAGGTGACTGGAGAGGGACTCTGCAAACTGCAATTAAACAAATGCTCTGTATTATTCCACTGGGATGGACAATTTCTGAGGAGCGTTACCTGAGCGGTCGCAATTCCAGCCCGATGGCTTTGTAATACCTGCCAAGCGTGGCAGACACCACCAAGCTTTCAGCTTGGGAAGGAAAAGGTATTGTCTTCACTTCCAAAATAAAAACCCACCGAGCTTCAGAGCACTGGGACAGGCTGCCCAGGGAGGGTGTGGAGTCTCCTTCTCTGGAGACATTCAAGACCCGCCTGGATGCCTTCCTGTGTGATCTCACTGAGGTTCCTGCTCTGGCAGGGGGATTGGACTGGATGATCTTTTGAGGTCCCTTCCAATCCCTGACATTCTGTGATTCCCAGTGAGCTGTCTCGTGCCCAAACACACATCATCTCTGTGGTGGGATGCACGTTGTGGCCGTGCATGGGTTTGCAATGGGATGGGGGTTGAGGAGCAGCAGAGCTGCTCCATGCAGAGAACCAAGCGAGGCCAGGGGGGGAGGGAAGGTTTCCCAGTGTCGAAACATTTCATTTGGATGTTTTTCTACATGAAGCTCTCAGCTTCCAAACAACCAGGGCTTTCTGTTCAGCAGTTGACCCTCAGTGGGAAGAAAAATTGCTGCACAAAAGGGACGACGAGGCTGACGCCAGAAGCATAAACTCAGGGCTGGTCCCACGAGCAGTTCTGGGTGGGTCCAGACAAGGCACTTTTCAGAGCTTTTGTTAAAAATAGTGGAATAAAAAGCCCTCAAAAATCTAATTGTTTTTTGAGAACTCTAAAGCGTGCTGGGTTTGGACTCCCTGTGCCAATCCACTCCCAATTTTCTGGTTTGGCCTCTACACCAAAAACGTCCATACGTGCCCTGTTGCTTCATCTTCTAGAGTTCCTTTTATTAATAGAAAAACATCACCCCAATTAATTAACTCCACAAGAGCCACTGAAATCCTGAGTGCTTCATCAACCCTCAGAGCACTGGTCTGGTTTTATTTCTCTTTCCTCCTTTACTTGGCTGTGGAGATTGCTGTCATTTATATCCATGTTTTTATTAATTGCAGAGGACGCATTCACCTGTTCTGCACAAAGCGTGGGTGGTTTGACCCCTCTGCCCACCCAGGGCTCCTGGACACATGTCCTTCAGGAAGCCACGTGTCTGTTGGGTATGCACAGCTGAAGGACCCCAATGGACCTTAATTATATTACAAATGTGCTGCTCAGGGGAGCAACAGCATTTTGGTGACTGCTGATGGACCTTCCCAATAAGACCTTCTCCAGAAGAAGGAGATCATAGAATTGTTTTGGTTAGAAAAGACCATTGAGTCCAACTGAAAACCAAAAAGATGTTTCCCAGAAGATGCTTCACAATTCTGACCCGTGGACAGTTGGTTTGAGGTGAATTGCCATGTTTTGCTCTCCAGGGAAGGCCACCACTCAGCACAGAGGTGGTGGTGGGAGAAACCCAAGACGTGGTGGCTGTGAGCCAGTTCCCCATTACAATGGCTGATGAAACTGAGCCATGGCTTGGCAAACTGCACACTCAAAATGTCTCAAAGAGGGTTTTGGACTAGCTAAAAAGTCCTATTTCTGCATGTTCTAAAGAAAAATTTGCCTGTTTTTTTCTTTTCAAGGCAGGGTCATTATCTCACTCCAACACTCCACTCCATTAATTTTACAATTGCTTAAGAGGAGGAAGGAGAGAAGATAAAACCTGCACCCAAATTTTCCATAGTACTGGACCTGAGCCAAAATACATCTGAGCTGAGCCACCTGTGAGATTCACTTCCCAGTCCCAGGCTGGGAGTTTTCCAAGGGGTGCATGGGCAAGGAAACCCAGACTGGGAAGACCACTGGGATTCAGGGGTGGCTGCAGGATCAGCCCATTGGGTCATCTGGAGGCTTCTGTTTGGGGGATTAACTGCTGGTTTTGAGGTTCACCTGCAGCATCCATCATTTTGAATGCTCTAGTGAGCATCCCTCATGGGTGAAAAGTGGGACTGGCAGGGAGGTTGGACTGGATGATCTTTCAAGGTCCTTCCAATCCATAACATTCTGTGATTCTGTGAACCTCTTTCCAGTCACTTCCCTGGAGCCCCAGAATTGTCATCTAGTAGGGTCACTGCTCACACTGGCAATCCATCTGAAGTTCCTGACATGGCAGACATGGATGCACATGTAGGATTTCCAAGAAAATTCCAATTAGGTGCTTTTGTGCCATCTGGGAGCTTCAGAACCCCAGTTTGAAATGTGTGTTGCTGCACCCAGGACTGGGCATCTCTGACTTTCCTTGGCTGCCACCATATTCTGTTGCAACCACACTTCGTTACTTTGATTTGTGATGCTTTGCACGACCCTGTGAAGATATAAATCTCTACATCTCCTGCTAGGTATCAATGCTGTTACTTGAAGGAGTTAAAAATGCCTGTAGAGCTCTTTAATTCTCTTTAATGGCCAGAAATAAAGGAAAGCCTCAGCAGGGTTGGGTGCTGTTCCACACCAATGAACCAGTGTGTCGCTCCAGCAAGAAATGATCTCGTTATGGTCTCCCCTAATGAACCATCTCCCAGGAGCCAGCCAAGTTGCCTCAGAGCCCAGTGATAAAATACAGGATGAGTTGTTCAGCCATAATCCACGGGCAAAATGCTTTATGTTCATAAAACACTGAGAGGCAGGTGGACCTCAGGTGATGCAAGAAGGAGAAGGGGAAGGCCTTGCACCCACCCAGGCTGCCCCAGGCCAGCACAGCCTCCTGGGGCTGGGAGCGGGGTGACAGGCATGCACAAGCATTGCATCCAGACACTTTCTGAGCCTGGTTTTTTTTCTCAGTCCCAGCAGCATCCCATGGTGATGGAGCTGCACGGCCCAATGGTGCGGTGAGTGCAAAAAGACTCCCTTTGGCACTATTAGGGTTGCAAGTTGCCATTTTTGGTTCTCCCATGTGTTCTCCAGTGGGGATGTTAAAGGATGCTCTTGCCTTCAGGAAGCACAGCCGGGCTGGAGCAGTCATGCTGGCTGGCAATGGTACCTGCTTGGACTTCATTTCTGCCTCCAGGTGCTAAATCCCAGACTGCCATCCCAGGCTGGGAAAGCCTGGACACCCAGAAATGGGTGTCTGCAGGCAGCAGCTTTGGGGCTGGCTCTTGAAGCATCGGCTCAACCATGGGCTTCTTTAAATCCCAGATAGGTTTTCAAATCTGTGCTTGGGTCACCCACATTCACCCAGCCCCTTCAGCCACCTGCCCCATCAAAATCCAGGCTCAGGATGCCAAACAATCATGGACTTCCCAACCCTCCCCTTCTCTTCCCCAAGGTTATTTGTAGAGCTGAGGAACCAGCTTTTTGTCTGGAAGAGAACTCCAGAGGAGGAAAAGACACAGGGAAAAGCATCATGTGCAAGAGGGGATTTGCTTGAGTCAACCTCTGGTAGGAACCTGTTTAATTCAGCATCATTTTCATGGATGAACCACTGCAGGTGGAGGGGTTTTCTCCATCCCTTGGATGCTCTGCTGTAGGGGCTTCAGAGATGATGCATGCCAGGATTGCTAGAAGCACGCTCCACATTCTCAAACTTGTTTCAAAAACATCGTGAAGTTTCCCAGGAAACAAATTTCCAAAGAGGAACTGGACATTGGGATGGATCTGGACTTTTTATTCCAGCTCTGATTAAAAAAAAGATAACCCGTCTTTGTCATGGAGAGGAAAGTTTGTCTCTAAAGGAAAAGTCAAAACATGCCCTTGCAGGGAGGGTCAGCCATGTTCCTGTAAAAACACCTCAGTCTTGATGAAACCATCCTTTCCTGCCAGGAAAATAGCTTTATAATAAAATACCAGCCCATGGAAGATGGGACGTGGCAGAAATCATCCATCACAACCGTGCCAAGGAGGAGTCACCGTGGCCAGCTGACCGCCCGGTACCAGGACCTCGCTGCTCCGAAGGCATGCTGATAGATTACCCCAATTCCCTGAAGTTTACCTTGGCTCCAGAAGACCCTTCCAAGCAATTCATGTGTTTCTGGGCTGATATTTTAAACGTTGGGAGGTTCTGGCTGGTTACAGAGGTCTTCTCTAATTACGTTCCAGTGTGTTGCTTGTCATGAACTCGTTAATAGCCTGATGCAGTGTGGACAGATTGCAAGAGTCATATTTTGTCCGTGAATATTTGTGTTTTTGGATCTCCTCCTTGTCAGAGACTTACCCCAGGAGGGCTTCGAACAAGAGTGACTTTTTCCAGTTTTCAGGACTTGCAATGACTTCATCGTGTTTTCTCAGTGCAGATCAAAAAGTTTAATGGCAAGAAAGTATTTATCCAAAGATGAAGTTTGCAGGGAATGCAAAAGACCAGTGATCTGGGAAAAAAAAACAAGGTATAAGAAGACATGAGAATATCAGTTCAATATCACAAGGTAAAAAAACCCCAAAACTCCAACCCACAAACAAAACAAAACAAAAACCCAACAGAAAATGTGAAGAACTCCCACTATTATTCACAAGACATTTGTTACTTGGGTTTTTTTTTTCTTTTTAAGACTAATATTTTTGTTTTAAAACCTCTACCATGAGAACAAGTCAATCTGCTCCATGCCCAAGAGCAACCAGCCAGGCTTTGGATGTGCTCCCCTTGAATGAACTACCAACTGGGTTTTTTGGAGCTGCCAACCAATGTCTCTTGGCTCTGCTGACCTCTCTCCACCCATGGGCACAAGGCAGGAGAGGATTTGCAGCATAGTGGGTTGTATCTGCAATGGGGTGAGATGCATCCAGGTGGTGATTTGGGCTGGAAACTCAGGATTTGGAGAGTTTGCTTGCAATGAGCAGAAATAATCACCCGTCTTGAACCAGCACGTGGGGCTTTCATCTCAGCTACCAGCAGAGTGGAGCTTAATGATGCTGTTGATTCTGCTCAGGTTGGAAACTACGCAAACGGCCTCAGAAAAGCATCAGAAGTCAACGGGAGATGTGAGATGCTGAGCTCAGCCCAAAAAGGAGTTGCTTTGCTGCTCCCTCTTAATTACGATGCTCCTGAGTGACAGCAGAGTAAGAGCAAGGACTGCTTTTCTCTCCCCAGCCATCTCCGTGCCATCTATCTCCCAACAGTTCGTTTTAATTATGCAATTACAGTGTGTACAAAGCTTTCTGTGAGCTTTAGCGGATAATTAAAACAGATGGTGAGCTTAATGGAACCAACTCCTTTTTCTTCTTTTAATTAATGTGTTAACAGTTTATGGGCCAGCCTGTGGAAATCTGTTATTTAGCAGTTCTGTGGGTCTACAAGCCCTTCCCTGCCATGTGCATAGACACACAGGCGTGGAGATGCCGTCCTGAACATGGTGGTGATCTCAAGCAGGTCTCTACATATCTCGTGTGTCGCCTCTGCAGTGTTGTATGTGTCACTGGTATGACACAAGCACCCTTGAGGTGATGCTGGATGGATGCAGGTCATCCAGGCATGCACTGATTTCTTGCAGGACCAAGATGCCCAAGTGTCTCTGAAGAAGACATTCATCTCCATCCTCTTGCTGGAATCATAAAATCCCAGACTGGTTTGGGTTGGAAGCGACCTTAAAGCTCATCCAGTTCCAACCCCCCTGCCAGCAGCAGGGACACCTTCCACTAGACCAGCTTGCTCAAAGCCTCATCCAACCTGACCTTCAACACTTCCAGGGAGGAGCAGCCACAGCTTTGATAGAGGAGGAAGGGGAAGAAGCAGGCCTGGGTCCCAGGGCACAATCTCCTCCACCTCAAACCTCCATCCCAAAAAGTGGGATGCAAAATGCTTTTGGGGTCAAGGTGTGGGGACCAGCAGTGGTTGGGGAGCAGCAAAGGGGCTCAGCAAGCTGGTAACAAGGGGCAGCCCTCTGAGATGGAAAAGCAGGGAGGGGATGAGGCAAGATAGGTTTTGCCAGAGGCTGAAACAACACACCAGCATCCTCGTATCATTCCATGACATATGGTCGACAGCAGCCTCCAAAGTGACGCCAGACGCTTTTGACACATGGTGCGGGTCTTCTGAGGCCAAGCAAAGCTGCAGATCTCATGTTTCCTGAAGGAGCTATCCCACCTGCAAGCACCAGGCATTGGGATGGACATGGAGCAGGGTGGGAACAGATGGGACCCCGAAGCTGGGGTTATAGTAGGAAGAGGAGCTCAGGGACAGGCAGGGCAGGGTGGCACAGTGCAGGGAAAGCGAGGAGAGCAGAGCAAGGATGGACATTTCTGAAGGAGCCCTGTTTGCCCAAGGTGACTTGAGGCTTCAAGATAAGGCAACAGCAGGCTGTGAAATCTTGCTGGCCTCGGGAAGGATGTGCTGTGCCCAGTCTCTGCTGACACATGACCAGGCAGGCATCAAACAATGCTAGCAGGAGCCCTGTTCACAGCACCCGAAAGAAGGTGGGTCCCTAAACAGCACATATTTAACTTGCTGAGCTCCCCACCACAGGACGTTGAGGATGCCAATGGTTACATGGGTTCAAGAGGATCCTGGAGAAGTTTATGGGATAGAAAACCACTGGGTTGCTAAATTCACAGCAGCCCCATCAGGAAGCCTTTGAGCTGGACATGTAAGATGAAGTATCCATCACTGAATGGCTCTGATGAGCCTTTGGCAGTGGGACAGGACAGGACAGGACAAGAAGATTAACTTCAGCAGGGCTCTGCAGTCAAAAGTGCAAATCCTAAGAGAGGCAAGTGTTTGGAGAGCTGCTTCCAAGCCTGGGGGTTGCTGGCAGGTGTCTTGCAGAAGCAGCTAGCCTGATGAACTGATAATTTTCTTGTAAACTGGCCCTTATTACGGTAAAAAACAAGACATGGGGCATAACTGGAGGGGAATCCCATCCAGCCCTCCATTGGATTGAGGATAACTCATGGCCAAGGCACTGGCTGTGCCAGTTGGGCCACCGGGATTAGCTTCTTGAAAGAACACTGGTTTCATGGGAATGATTCCCAAGCAAAAAGGGCCACTTGATGCCATTTAACAACAACCAAAATCCTCTCTCCAGAGGTTTGCTTTGCCCAAGCCCTGATGCTCTTCCAGGGTGCTGAGCCTCCCTCCCCACCACGGGGAAGGGGTTGTCTGTCACCCACCAAGCAGCACACAAAGCTCTTGCTGCCAAAACACGGCTGGAGGATGAGCACAGCTGGGCTGAGCAAGCTGGCAAGCTGAAATAATCATTCCCCCATCAAGGGGAAAAAAATCATGTGTGTTATTTCTGAGAGCACTGGGGGTTTGTCTGGTTTTCATCTCAAGCTTTTTATCACAGCCAGGACTGCAAAGCCAGGACACAGAGGTGCAAGGTGCTGTGCAAAATTAAGGATGAGCCCTGTGCAAGGATGTATCCCCTCTGTACGGAGGGCAGATGAGGCCAGAGGGGACGGGGACGCGTGTCGATGCTGCAGGCTGGCACGGGCTTCTCCTCACAGCTGCAGCCCAGCTGCTGGGCTATGGCTCGGCATTGCTCAGCTTTTCCAGCCCTCACTTTCAAGTGACGCTGGAAAATGTCAATGGCAGGGAAGAGGGACAGCTGGGTGAGGAAAAACACAGCTCAGCAGTCACATCCCGGCTCCGGGAGCAGCTCTGCATGGCACCGAAGGCGTTTGGAGGATGGGGAATGGACTGGGAGGAAACCATCCAACCTTTTCCAGGAGAGAGGAGGGTGAGGGTGGTGAGACACTGGAACAGGTTGCCCAAGGAAGTTGTGAATGCCCCCTCCCTGGAAGTGTTGAAGGCCAGGTTGGATGAGGCTTTGAGCAACCTGGTCTAGTGGAAGGTGTCCCTGCTGCTGGCAGGGGGGTTGGAACTGGATGAGCTTTAAGGTCCCTTCCAACCCAAACCATTCTATGATTCTATGAGACCACAGGGATGTACTCACTCATGCCAAGCATGCTGTCCCCAGCAAGGGTCACACACCTGGACCAGTAAGAACCACCTTGTGATGAGCCCTGTCCTCCATCCGGGTTGCCCTGGCTCCCCCCTGTCCCCCTCTCTGGAGGACCACAGGCTTCCCAGCCCTTCCATTGCATAAGGAGCTCGTTGCTACAACAGAAATTGCAAAAACCATGGAAACTGCTTGTCTCAGCCAAACCCAAACTTGACTGTATCTACAGCATAACATTTACTTGCTTTAAACTTGCATTTTTTGGCTTAACTCTCCTGGCCACATCCTGAGCTCGAATGGATTGAATTACTGAGCACAAAATAAATTCCATCTGAGCGGGCTCTGGCCCTGTTGTCTCTCCAGACAAAGGCTGAGGTGTTTGCTTTGCCTTTTTATTTTCTGTTTTCTTTTTTGTTGTTGTTTTGTTTTTAGGTTTTGGGGTTTTTTTGTCTTCTGAAAGGAAACATGCTAATTTTGCCCATGTGGAAGAAGAGAGGCTGGGGGGAGAACTGTGGTAGCCATGATTCCTTGACATCAGCCACCTTCCCTGCAGCTCCGTGCCGGCAAGCAGAGCCGGAGCAGAGCAAACCATGTCATCATCTCTGGATCAGCCCTGAGAGCCATGATGCTACTGACTGCAGCATCCTCCTGACAGATGTCCTCTGATGCAAACCTCATGAAGTTCAACAACGATGAGTGCAAAGTCCTGCACCTGGGTCAGGGCAG
>NW_010330755.1:0-4420 GCF_000700745.2 Antrostomus carolinensis
TATTTTATTTTGGTTATTAAATTGTTCTTATATTGACCTATGAGTCTCCTTCCCCCTCCAATTCTCTCTCCTATCCCCTGTTGGGGGGGAGAAGGAGTGAGCAAGAGTCCTGGGTTTGATTAGGATGGAGTTAATAGTTTACAGGGAACTGGCAGGGGAGCATCCAAGGCAGTTGACCCAAAGGGGCCCAAACAGGGATTCAACAGGGAAGTTCTGGGAAGAGAGGGGGGGTTACCAGGTACCACAGTTTGGGAGCAGGTTGGGTGGTGAGCCGTTTGGTTTCGTGTATCACTTGTGTTGTATATTCTTTTATTAGTATTGTTGTTATTGTTTTGTGTTGTTTCTCTCTTCCATTTAATTCATTACCATTCATCTGAGTAGCGGAGTGAAACAACCACATCTTACAACACCTTCTACCACCTCTCCCTTTTACCCAGGCTCAAATCACTTTGCTCCTGATTTCTCTACCTTCTACCCTGCAGCAGCACAGGGGGCAGTGAATGGGGATTCAGTCAGTTCACCTCTTTCTGCTCTTCCTGGCATGAAAGTTCAGGAACAAGGTTTTCCAACATGAGCTTCCCATCGAGTCACGGACCTCTTTGGGCCCAGCTCATGGCTCCGGCATGGGGACATCCACAGGCTGAAGACTCAGCCCCTACTCTGAGGGTCCACCCCTGCTCTGGCAGCGAGCGGCTCTTAGGATCCTAATTCCAGTTGCACTTGCCCTCAGGCTCATCTTCTCTGTTCCAGTGTGGAGTCCTCCATGGCCTACACATGGGTTTCTGCTTCACTGTTGAACCTCCATGGGCTGCAGAGATCTCCTTTGCTGTCTCCTACGATATATGTGTTGAACTGGGTGTCTGAGGTTCTCTGTCTTCCTCCTCCTCCTCCTTCCTCCTGGCAAGGAAGCTGTCTCTTTGTTTAGGCCAATAGTTGTATCCTCTAGGTTCTCTCCACCTTCTTCTTTTCAAGAAAGTCCTTCCCCTCACAAATATGGATTCACAGAAGCATTTCTCTATTGCTAATTGGCGCAGCCTGGGTTGGGGGGTGTCTGCTTTGGAGCCAGGGGAGCTTTCATGAAGCTTCCCCTTCACACAATACCAAAAATGCCCCCCACCCCCTCACCCTAAAGCCAACACAGCAAGCAGCTGTGTTTGGCTGCAAGCCAAGTGAAACCACCAGAGTTTTCTATTTATTCTTGTCCAAAATTCTAGCATTTGAAAAGATCTATTTCCTTTAACTTGTCAACTTTTAATCACATTGATGTCCTTACTAGGAACTTTGCTTGAACATCTGCTTCTGACGTATTTTTATTTTCCTTGATTCAAAGTAATAATTTGGAAAGAGTCTTATGCTAGGAGTCACCTCCAGCTTCAAATATCAAAATGTGTATGCCTAATGTATAGTTGTCTATATATGAATTTGTGTCAAAATTCTCACTATATTCAGTGGAGACTTCAGGAAGAATTGCATAGTTATTAACACAGGAGCCTAGTGTCTTTTCAGGCAACTAGTCACTGTTCCTAAAATGATGTGTGTCTCCATTTAGCTCTTTGTCATACCTACTGATATAGTTTAGTTGACTGGACTGACCCCTAAAATCAATTGTCATCTGAAGAGCTGGCAAAATGTAGGTTCTGCTTCAGGATCTGGATTCACTCTAACAACTGTATCTCCTTCAAGTACAATGGGAACCCAGCCACACCTAGAGACCTGCCCGGTACAGATTACCTGTTTCGTAGTTAGCAATTCTAACCTGCAATAAAGGAGAGAATTATATATTCTTGTTGGTCCCAACATTATGCAATAATTAAGAGTAGATACTTTTCATTATTACTATTACTTTTAGTGTGGGGGAAAAAACAAAAAGATAATCAGATTGCAATTACATTTATATTTAGATACCAGCATTTTAGTTGGCTAATGTAAACTGAGATGTATTAAGCTTTATGAGGACACCACAATGTAACTAAGTAGTATATGATGACACAAAAAAGGTCTGTATCCGAGGGTATATTTTAGGTGCTAGAACAATTATTTGAAGAGTTCTTCAATAAATACAGAGACAAAAAGAAGCTAATAACATGTCATCTGTTTGAAAAGTCACCATGTAATTAAAAAAAAACTAATGAGAAGGGATAAAATAAAAGTGATTCATAAATATGGTTTTGCTTTAATTTCATCTGTGCAGTATTGAACATAGAACCATAGATTCACAGAACCAAAGAATGGTTTGGGTTGGAAGGGATCTTAAAGACCAACTAGTTCAAACCCACTTGTCATGAGCAGGGACACCTTCCACTAGATCAGGTTGCTCAAAGCCTCATCCAACCTGGCCTTGAACACTTCCAGGGAGGAGGCATCCACAACTTCCCTAGACAGCCTCTTCCAGTGTCTCACCACCCTCACAGTAAAAAAAAAAATTCTTCCTAATGTCTTCTAAACTTACCCTCTTCCAGTTTAAAGCCATTACCCCTTGTTCTATAACTACCTGAACCTGTAAGAAATCCCTCCACAGCTTTTCTGTAGGATCTCTTCAGGTATTAGAAAACTGCTATAATGTCTACCCGAAGCCTTCTGTTCTCTCGGCTGAACAGCCCCAATTCTTTCAGCCTGTCCTCATAGGAGAGGTGTTCCAGTCCTCACATCATGGGCCCTTGTGGACCTCATCTGGATTCACTCCAGTAGGTCCACACCCTTCTTACGTTGGGAGACCCAAAACTGAACACGGTACTTCAGGTGGAGTCTCACGAGAGCAGAGTAGAGGGGCAGAATTACCTGACCATGCTGCTCTTGAGGCAGCCCAGGATACAGCTGGCCTTTCTTGGTTGCAAGCACACATTGCCAAATCATGTTGATCTTCTCATCCAGCAGCATCCCCAAGTCCTTCTCCTCTGGGCTGCTCTCAAACCATTCTCCACCCAGCGTGCATTTGTGTTTAAGATTGCCATGACCCAGATGGAGGACCTCACACTCTGTGTTTTTGAACTTCATGAAGTTTACACAGGCCCACGTTTCAAGCTCATCAAAGTCCCTCTGGATGCCACCCCTTCCCTCTAGTGCTTTGACTGAACTACACAGCTTAGTGTTGTTGGCAAACTTGTTGAGGATGCACTCAATCGCACTGTCCATGTCACCAACAAAAATGTTAAACAGTGCTGGTCCCAATACAAACCCCTGAGGGATACCACTAGTCAACAGTCTCCACATGGACATCAAGCCGTTGACCACAACTCTTCGAGTGTCACCACCTAGCCAATTCCTTATCCAGCAAGTGGTCCATCTAGTCAGTGCCTCTCCAACTTAGAGACAAGAATGTCATGTGAGACACTGTCAAATGCCTTGCAAAAGTCCAGGTAGATGACATCAGTTCCTCTTCCCTTATCCACCAAAGCTGTAACCACATCATAGAAGGCCATTAAATTGGTCAAGCATGATTTACCCTTGGTAAATCCATTTTGGCTGTTACCAATCACCTCCTCATTTCCCATGTGCCTTAGCATGCTTTCCAGGTTTCTCAGATGATCTTAAACTTGATCTTCTTCTACAATGAGCAGCTCTTCATTCTCCCAGTCCCTACCTCTCTCTTCAGTGATTTGGGGGTTATTGCTCGACCACTTGTTGTTGAAGACTGAGGCAAAGAAGTCATTGAATATCTCAGTATTCTCCATATCTTGAGTGACCAGGTCTCTGATTTCCTTCCAGAGGGGGCCCACATTTTCCCTAGTCTTCCTTTTGTCCCCTACATGCTTTTCTTGTTGACCTTGATGTCCTGGTCCAGATTTAATTCTGTTACGGCTTTGGCTTTTCTAACCTGATCCCTGTCTGCTCAGAAAATTTTCCTGTACTCCTTCCAGGCTACCTCTTCTTGTTCCTAACCTCTGTAGCTTCATTTTTCCCTTTCAGCATCCTGTCCATCCACATAGACCTCTTGGTGTTTTTGCCTAACTTCCTCTTTGTCGGGATGCATCACTCCTGGGCTTGGAGGGGATAATCCTTGAGTATTAACCAGCTTTCTTGGACCACTCTTCCCTCCAGGGCTTTGTCCCATAGAATTCTACCCAGCAGGTCCATGAAGAGACCAAAGTCTGCTCTTCCTGATGTCCGCTGTAGTGAGCCTGCTGCATGCCTTCCTTGCTTCCCTAAAGACCTTGAACTTCACCATTTCCTGGTCACTGCATCCAGGACTTCCCCTGAACTTCACATTCCCCAACAGCCTCTCCTTGTTGGTGAGAACAAGGTCCAGCATAACACCTCTCCTCATTGGCTCCTCAATCACTTCGAGAAGGAAGCTGTCATCAGTGCATTACAGGAACCTCCAGGACTACTTAATCCCTGCTGTATTGTCCTTCCAAAAGGTGTCAAGGTGGCTGAAGTCCACCATGAGGACAAGGTGTGAGGAACTGCACGATGGATTTTG
>NW_010330756.1:0-46279 GCF_000700745.2 Antrostomus carolinensis
CAATCCAAACCATTCTATGATTCTCTGACTATCCACCCTTAGCAGGTATATACCCAGCCTCTGGACAGCCATGTGTTACACACCCACCTCAACATTCAGAGCAGATAACTTGGAGCAAGTTTTCCAACCTGGTGGCTGATCATTTCACCATATTTTCAAAGGCTTTTGTAGTCCTTAAAATTAAAGCAAAAGGTGTTATCCAGTGCCTTGAAATGGCACAGAGAATGGCAAAAGCAGCTTTGTTCCCGCAGACTGCCTGAACAATGTGTTAATCCTTACCTTGTGGAGATCACCTCTAGAAAACAGAGGAGGTTTCCATCCTCTCTGTCAGTGTGAGCGAGTTTTTCTACTGTTGCAGCCAAAAGAGCTGCCAAGTGATGGCAAACTAGGTGTAGTATTGTGATGAGTAGGTTTGAGTAAACCTTGGCTTTGTGCATCTCTGCAAAATCAGGGAGGTGGAAAACAAACAGAGTTCTCAAGTGAAAGTGGAAGAAACGTTCATATGGAAAAAAAGTATTGTTACTTTTATTATCAAGCACCTGCTAAAAGATGAAGCGGTACCTGAGCTGATAGTGCAGAAGAGGACAGCGCAGTCTTGACTCTGTATCAGCACCCTTTTTGGTGCAGGCAAGCCAGCGCTGCCTTGGAAAGCTGACCAGAGGCAGGGAAGTTTGCAAGGCTGAGAAGGGTAAACTTCTTGCCCAAAAGGAATGGTAGTGGGTTAGGAATCACCTTCACTCTTTTTCTATGTCCAGGGACTCAACACGCTGCCCACACTCCTCTCAAGACATATGAAAACCTGGACTGCTCCAGTGTTTTCTCAGTTTTATTCAGAAGTTCATTTTCCCTAAGGAGGTTGTTGGAGGAGAATGGTCTTTTTTTTAGATCTGAATGTTTTGCAACAGAAAAAAAAATCTTTTTGAAATGTTTCTGTCCCATTTAAATATAAGTGTTAAAGAGTCTGCTGTTAATTATCCATCCAGGATGATGGCATCTGTTATTTCTTTTTAAATACTCCATTTACTTTAACTTTATAATGAAGTGCAGTAAATGTATTTGCAGTGGTTGTTAACTCTTTGAATTACTGTTTCAATTTTCTTTTTTCGGTACAGAGGGCTTTTTATACTTTTGCCACACTTTCTCCTCTTGAAGGACTGAAGAGAAAGCTAATATATAAAATTTCAAGGAGGTTTAATGCTAACCTGTTAAGAAATGTCTCCTGATGCTTCATAAAAAAATAAGAACTTTAGAAATTTTGAAGGAAACAAACTATGTCATTCCTCTCAACATTTTATTTTTTGAATTGACAACATTTCATACAAATTTGCACTCCCAAATCTTTCTGTTGGAAACTATTTACATCAGAAAGGAAGAATTGTGAAGCTGGGGGCTGAAAAACAGAATTTACACTTTTTTCCATAGCATTTCACATATCCCAGGTCTTTGTAACACACTGTGTTCCAGATCTTAAGCTGGATAGATTAAGTGGCATGTACTCTATTTGACATGTCAAATTGCTGTTACTGCTGCCTGCAATACATGGGAGCAAATGTTGCTTGTATTTTTTGAACACGGAATCGTAGAATCATAGAATGGTTAGGGTTGGAAGGGACCTTAAAGATCATCTAGTTCCAACCACCCTGCCATGAGCATATGCAACAAATTTTAACCTAGAAGTCTGCTCATGGGCATCTGGGTTTTTTTTCTTTCTTTTTTTTTCTTTATTCTATTACTGCCAAAAGGCCTCGGAGCCAATCTAAATGTAGCTGACATCAGCTCTGTGGTTCTTTACCCAGAGTACTTGCAAAGGGAACTTCAGTAAAAATGGGAATTTTTCCCTCTAGGATGCTTCTCCCAGGATCTGCAGCCCTGAAGAGCTAAAAATCTTGGATCACTCTGTGTTTTCTCTGTTTTGTTTGAAGCAGACAAACAAAAATTGAAAATCTTACCCTGTGTCCTAGGAACGCGTATTAGGTCGCAACTCTCCAAACCAGGTAAAGTCCTGCAAAGCTGTTGGAAGAAGCAGGACTGCCTTTACCATCATCTGTACCCCTTACCCCAAGTGCCTGGCCCCTCTGCCCACTGACATGTGAGGCCATGCAGTGAGGAGTGGGTTTGGAGAGGTTTATCTGTGATGACTCCCTCCCTGGAGTCAGTGCAGAGCTGTAACAGTTCTTGCACCGGTGCCAGGTTAAAGTGTTTACAAAACCATAATCTTAGTTAGTAATTGATAACCCCTGAGTAAGTATATGCCCTGGTCACTTCTCTTGACCCAATTTTTTTTCTTCCCTTCTTGCAATAGCTCATGTTTTATTTTAATTCAACAGAGTTGTTTTAAAAAATATCTCTAAGGTGTGATTCTTACTGCAAAATCTTGCCATCCCTTTAAATTGTTGCCATAAGTTGCTTCCTTTTCAAAACCTGTTATGTGTAAGCTGCCATTAACTGAGGAAATAATAGGTTATGCTTTCTAATTCCAAACTGGTTTATTCCTTCTCATAAGTTTGAAAAAGGATATTACATAAAATATTGGTATACTATAAAAGGCAATAGTGCACCAATACTTCTACTTCTGACAATAATGTACTGATAACATTGTTATGGTGGTCTGTAGAAGTTCAAAACATACAGAATGTAGAAGTTATTCCATATAGGAAGGAAACAAAATGCAAATAATCTCTAAGTGAATTTTTCATAAAAATATTTAAATTGTCAGTAAATAATTTGTTGAAATACAAAAACTGGCTGATATCTGTTACAAAATGTGTCATGTTTGTAGTAGTGTGTAGATTTGCCAAAAAAAAAAAAAAGAAAAGAAAATCAATCCACACCAAAGATGATTTTGGGTAAGTCAAAACAATACTTATGTACAATTTCATAAATATTTTGGAGACTGCTTCTTCATTATGAACAAGTATTCTCTCTGAACAACTTAGTAGACTAGAGATACTTATGAACATCTTCTCTCCTTCAAGAACAAACTGAACTTACATTAATTGCAACTGACTGACCAATTCCTCTAAATTTTCTCCAGGGCTGTGGACTCCCTTTGAGATATTATCACAATTTTGCTGCTGAGCTTCCAGAATTGGTGGAGGATGGAGACTTCATTTTTTTCCCATTATTACCAGTTTTCTCCTCCCCAGTCTCCTGTTGCCCAAAACCTGCAAAGCCATGGAGATTATTTATTTAAATATTAAAACTAATCCTGCTCAAAAGTGGAATTAACTGCTGTGAAAGCCCCTGATTAGCAGCCTGGTGTCTGTGCAAGGATAGGAAAATCTGTGATAATTAAAAAAAAAAAAAAAAAATCTTTATTTCCATAAGTCTGTCTCTCTTAGCTTAAAGTAATAGAATTTCTCTTTTAGCATGTTGAACTATCCTTTAAGGCTTTAACTTTTTAATTCTCCCTCTCTCTTCCACCCCACCCTGGACAAAAACAAACAAACAAAAAAAACAAAAAAAAAAACCCAAGCCCACATTAGCAGATAGAAAAATTGCATTGCATATAATTTGAACCACGCTTTGCGGCTGAGGAACTCTCACCTCATCAGCCCCCTTTGTGAGCTGCCTGTCCATGCTCCTACTACCCTTGGCTTTCTGCCCAAAGTGAGAGTACATTTAGTATCTTTTTAATACTTCATGTGTCTCCCATCGGGTGGGCTATGTTCTCGTGTCACAGGAAATTGATTTAATGATCTGAAGTTAGATGGCCATTTCTCAGTACGTATGAGTATTATAAACTGGTCTGATAATATACTGAAGAAACATTCATTAATAACTACCTGGTTCTTTTGTTTTTCAGGGTACTGTAAGATCACTCTATTAAATGCTACAACCCACATTTGGATTATTTTTCTTACAATCATTATTCTATATTTATCTGCACCGAAGTGTATTTTTAGCCTGTATCTTTAATCAGTTAGAGGATCTGTGTCCCTTTAGACCTATTTCATTCTTCCCTGCCATTTGCCATATTTAGATAACTAGCATCTCCATGCTACTACTTACTCTTTCAGGGATTGTTACACTTGTGCCAAGGTTTTGCTGATGAACTATGGCATGAATTCTCTTGCCTGTTAATTAATACCAAGCATTATCTTTTATGGACAGTTCAGGATGAAATAGGATTTCCGCTTCCTACAAGATACATCAAGGGTATATGGATTTTAGAAATTAGAGGCAGGCATGCATGCACTCTACATAAAAATACATATTCCCAGGAACCAATTTCCCGGTGGCAAATTATTGGCTGAATATATCAGTACAGATGGCTGTCTAAAATGCAATAATGCTAGGCATGTGTCACCATGATGTGGGAACTCATTCAGAAATGGAATACTGCAGCATTGGAATAAATAGATATGTAGCTGAAATTACAGATTGTGGAATACAGGATGGGCGCAGGCTGCTGCTGCTGCTGGGTACTGAGGCTGTAAGTTTCCTTCCTAAGAAGCATAGCTCTCCATAGGCATTTTGTCATGTGCTCGGTGCAATTTCAGCTCTTAATTACCTATTACAGACTGGAGAGGAGAAAAAAAAATTGGAATCTGGCATAGCTGGGAGCTAATGCTTGAGGTCCATCATCATTATGAGCAATAAGGAACCAAGCCAGATGGCTTCATCTACCTGTGGCCAGAAGCTAAACTTCTGCTGGGGTGTAGTGTAAGGCCTGGCTGGGTGCTGGCAGGTAGCGGCACATATCAAGCAGTTGCTGGCTACGGCAGGTAGAGTAACCACGAAGGCACGCCTTGTGATCAGAAATAAGTGGTGTCCCCTGGTACAGAGGCATGTGTCCAGCATGAGGCAGTAGGATTTTCTGTCATTGATGTTTTCTATTATGAAACAGAGGTCTTGAGATAGATTCGATCTGAATATCTTAAATACTGAGATGAAGTGGGATGAGGTGGTAGATGGTTACACAAGACTAAAAAATTACAAAAAGATCTTGAAAAATTATTGAAAAGGGGCATGCAGATGCACTGGCACAAGGAGTAAAGTAAGGAAAACTATCAGGTGGTGAGAAGCTGTTCAAAGATGTTACCTGCCCCATAAGCTGGGTCTGGAACAGGAACACTTTTACTGATCTCTCTACCTGTGCAATATTTCTTTTTGTGTGAGCAATCTAGAGCAAACTAGACTAGTCAGTCTATTGAGGAATATGAGACATGTTAATGCAGGTCAATGTCTTCCCAAGCAACCAGCATTCAGTAACTATGAAGTCCACTTTGGTAACTGTTTTATTTTTATTTCCATCTTTCATTTCAGAGAACACTAAAGTGCAAAGTATTGCAGATATCCCAGATTTTAAAGAAATTCCTTTCATTTATTAGATTGACCATTTTTGGTTTAAAAGTATAATCCTTGTAAAGTCTAGAAGTAAAGATACAAAATCACTGAAGTGCTTTAAATGGAAGAGAGAAAGCAATTATTTTCTCAACCTCCATATGTTTATATTTTGAATGCTGGTTTTAGTTTTATGTTGGTAGCCGAAGAGATCCAATTTTCACTTTGTATTTTTGCTTCTTAACACAGCACGTTAGGCTTCTATAAATGCTGTGAACCCCATAAACACAGAAATAATTCATTGTTCTGAAGGTCAGTAATGAAGCAACAGCTTGACATCTTGAAAGGCCTACTTTAAGGGCCGTATGACAAATTTTGAGTTTACAAGAAGCCCTCTTATATTTTCAGTAAAAATGAATAATGGGGCACTTAGAGCTTTTAGACTTTACTGCACTTCATGCTCTTCAGTGACACCACACAATTGGTTGTGATTTGCTATAAGAAATGTAATGATTTTACTTTAATTCTTTTCTATTGGATTTTTGTACTCTTCCTGTGCTACAATAGAATTAAAAAAGGGAAGAGAGATCAGACCTTGACAGCTGTACCATTCTAGTATCTGTGTAAGATTTCTTAACTTTTTTGCCCTTTCAAGATGTGTAAAAGTCTATTTGTGTAAAAAGGGGGAACAATTCCAGTGAACAGTAATTATTTTTCTAATTGTCTTTGTCATACATCCCAAAAGCACAAAGCAAAAGAAGTAAGGAAGGTATATGCCATTGCCATAATGATGGCATACATGGTAAAGGACCTAGCTTGTCTATAAAATAGGTATTAAGCCAAAAAAACCCCTGAGGACTATGGTATTGCTTTGATTTCATTTGAATGCTGATCAAAATAGAAATCAATGATGTTTTCTTTGTGTGTTTGTAGAAAACACTCTTAATATCCTTATGCCACAAAAAAGACTGTGGTGTGCTGACCCTGGTTGGACGCCAGGTGCTCACCAAAGCCCACTCTATCACTCCCCCTCCTCAACTGGACAGGGGATAGAAAATATAACAAAAGGCTTGTGGGTCAAGTTAGGGACAGGGAAAGATCACTCTCCAAATGCCATCGTGGGCAAAACAGACTTGACTTGGGGAAATTAGTTTAATTTGTTGCCAATCAAATCAGAGTAGAACAATGAGAAATAAACCCAGATCTTATAAACACCTCCACCCACCCCTCCCTTCTTCTCAGGCTTAACTTCTCTCCCAAATTCTCTACCTCCTCCCTGCCAGTGGCACAGAGGGATAGGGACTGGGGATTGTGGTCAGTTCATCACATGTTGTCTCTCCTGCTTCTTCCTCCTCAGGGGCAGGACTCCTCACTCTCTCCTCCTGCTCCAGTGTGGGGTCCCTCCCATGGGAGATAGTCCTCCATGAACTTCTCCAAAGTGAGCCCTCCCCACATGCTGCAGTTCTTCATGAACTGCTTTAGCATGGGTCCCTTCCATGATGTGCAGTTCTGCAGGAACAGACTGATCCAGTGCAGGTCCCCCAAGGGGTCACAAATCCTGCCAGCAAATCTACCCCAGCATGGGCTTCCCACAGGGTCACAACCTCCTTTGAGTACCCACCTGCTCCGGCATGGGGTCCTTCATGGGCTACAGGTGGATATCAACTCCACTGTGGACCTTCATGGGCTGCAGGGGCACAACCTGCCTCACCATGGCCTTCACCATGTGCTGCAGGGGAATCTCTGCCCTGGTGCCTGGAGCACCTCCTCCCCCTCCTTCTTCACTGACCTTGGTGTCTGCAGAGTTGTTCCTCTCACATCTTTTCACTCCTCTCTCTCCAGCTGTGAAGTGTGTATTTTTTTTTCTCTTCCTCTTTTTTTTCTTAATTATGTTATCACAGGGGTGTTACTGATGGGCTCAGCCTTGGCCAGCGGTGGGTCCATCTTATAGCTGGCTGGCATTGGCTGTGTTGGACATGGGGGAAGCTTCTGGCAGCTTCTCACAGAAGCCACCCCTATGCCCTCCCGCTACCAAAACCTTGCCATGCAAACCCAATATATTAAGCCTAAAAAACCCTGAGGACTATGGATTTGCTTTGATTTCATTTGAATACTGATCAAAGATGAAATCAATGGTGTTTCCTTTTTATGTATGTATAAAACACTTTAATATCCTTATGCCAAGCTGTCTTCCTTAATGCTGTTTAAATACAAAAGCTCCCTAAGGTACTAAGATCAGACTATTCTTTCTGTAGCAGACTAGTTAGATGTGTTATTTGTAAGCCTGTCAATAGACACTGAAAATACAGGAATTTGGCATCAAATTCAGCCTCCAGTGACAGATTCATGCAATTTGTTGGTATCTAAAGTGTTGCACTGAGAGCAGAATTTTGCCATATAACTTTGCCTAGAATAAAATTTGTTTTGTATTAATATAATTTTTTGAAAGATCACAAAAGAATTGCAGTTCACTAAAGATGTTTTAAAGTTTGCTTAATGTTTAATCAAGCAAAAAGTCCTGCCAGAAGCTGAAACTTCTCTTATCTCGCCCCAAGACCTGTGAAGGTTTGTTCTTGGAATGTAAAAGCACAATATGAAAATCTGAGAATTCACGATATATTTGGGGAATAGCAATTATAATTGTTTTTCTCACTCTCTCTTCTTGTATGGGTTTACTTGTACATGCATCTGCTAAATATGGTACATATATTTCACTCAGATTAGAAACCAGGCTGACCTTCATAACCATGTGTACTTATGTTCTGCCTAAGGACAAATTCATTTTCCTTAACACTCTTCCAAAAGTCTTCTATTTACTTAGGTGAAGACAATTCATGCTGTAAGAAATATGCAATTTTGTTTTCATATGGAAATCTTTTTCATTAAAAAGGAAGGGAGATTAATCAGTTCAAGAAACATACATTTATTCTTCCATCCTAAATATAGGACTTACTCTGTCCTACACATTTTTTTTCTAAATTTTTTCAAATTAATAGTACTTTTAAGTGTTGAACAAGAGAAGATGAAATACTACTCTCAATTCCTATGTCATCAAAAAGATGTTACGTTAGATTTTATTTTCTAATTCAGTTTTTAACTCTAAGAATGGGATTTACATTGAGTTGAGAAAGGCTCTAATAAATTGGAAATGAGTCAAAACCCATTTACTACTACTACTACTAAACCACCAGTAATACCACTTATCTAAATATATTCCTGGTTTATAAGAGCTGCCCCCAGAACAACTTCTTAGTTGGTCTCCTAGTTGGATTAACTATATGTTAACTGAGAAGTGGTCAAACCTCCTTTATGGGACATGAACATTTTAAAGGTTATTTTCAAAACTCTCAAATGTCTCTCAAAAAGTGTAGGACTTTTAAAAAGAGCTTTGAAAGAGCTTACACTTTAAACAGTGGGTGAACCGAGAAATTGCTGAAAATAAACAAACGGAGAAAACTAGAAATCTGTGCTTGCACATGCGTTTTTCTCCTCAGCATGCACACATGCCCACACACAAGCACAGACTGTAGGCTCCATCCTCACCTGCTGTAAACTTACACCATTTTCAAAGCCGCTGGCACTACATTGATACATCTGTGATGGGAGTTTGAAAAAGCTTAATAACACCCTATCTGTACAACAGCATAAGACATACTGAAGGAAGGGAGGAAGGAATTTAAAGTTGCTGCATCTGATCCAAAGCAGATTTCCTCTGCTTCTTTATTTCCAGAATCAAAAGTTTATCACTTAGGTGTAACCCCATAGTTCCATTAGAAGCGGCCATTTTGAATTAGGAAGCATGTGGTTCCACTGAAAGACAAATTTGTAGGAAGACGGAAACAAGTCCCCGACATTATTCCAAGCTTGGCTGAGATATTTGTAGATTTATTTAAAAAACCCCAAACTGTATTTCCTTCCTTACACGGAAGGGCTCTACACTTTCCTCTTGGCTTTCATGGGCATTTTGCCCAACTACAAGATAGGGCTTTGACCTATTTAGTGTAGAATGAAGGCTAATTAAATTGTTGCATGTTGATGTACCATAGACTCCAGTTTAAACCATTCTGAAACATTTACTGCATTACTGATTTATTTTCCTTGTGGGCAGAACTTCCTAGTTGCTTTGGAAGCTCATAGCTGCACCAAGTGACTGGTGACCGTATCTATATTGCTTATGGGGCATTCTGCTATATTCCTCTCCACTGTTTCAGTGACTTACTGCACGTCAGGATATATCACATCCATTATGATTTTGTACAAATTATTGTAGCCATTCAGGTTGGTGGGTTCTTCTAAAATTATTTGGCTGGCACACTTTGGGACAAAGAAAGAAATCCTTAGTTTGTATATTATTGGTGCTTTTAATGCTCTTGATCCAGGAACCAAAACAATTCATGAAAAAAGGAATTTCCTTGTCACAAAAGGTGCCATCTAAAAGTCAATAATCATCAAAGATAAACCGTTTTGTGCTCATCTGATAGCAATTACATGTTTTGTACTATAGCCTACCCACAATATTTTTATTTTCATAGGTGAAGAGTGTGTACCTATCAAGTATCTCAGTAATTTTGCAGTTTCTTAGTGAAACACACCAGTGACTAGTCCAATCACTTGTCTCTACTGATATTCATAGGTATTCCAGCAAAAGGCAAAATTACTCTTCAGTGACTTTTTTGACACAACTTTACAAACCTTTCATCTTCAGGAAGTTCTTTTCTGATGTTATTTTTTGCCCTAAAGTTCAGGGATTGACAGTTGTCATTTCAATGTAACAAGTATAAGTGAAAAAAACCTTTTAATTCACATCACAGTGCAACTTGTCCCTGAAAATGTTTTTTTCTATGTCAGTAGTCTGTTTAGTTTAGGCTCTGATTTGTCCAGCTGACCTCTGTACTCCTTGGATCATGCTTTAGAGATGATGTCCCATCTGCAGAAGTCCAGAGGCTGGGTGTGCACATCATGAGAATCCATCCCTGTGAAATCCAACAGAGTTGCTCCTTGCTTATAAAGACCACTGGAGGAGGAAAAGGCCACCTTACAACTTTGATGTAATATGTGTATGGTCCTCTGCTCAGGGCCAATAAATGAAAACGATAGTTTAATCCATTCTCAGTCCCCAGGCATTCAAACGTGTACCTCTCATCTCTATACAGAGTACCCCAAAGAGGAAGCAATAACCAACTTCAAGTCAACTACAGGTGTCTCCACATTATTTCTTTAAATTCTTCAGTGATGCCCAAGGCTGTAAGATTCATTGATCTTCATTGGTCCTGGCTATAGGTCCTAGATACATTCAATATGCATTAGATTTAGAGATGTTATTGTAGCCAGTTATATCTGCCTGATTTATGAGCAGATCACCTATATAACTTCAGAGAAGAGGAGCTTACCATAAAATTTTGGAGGCATTGCATTAGCCAGCATGGACCAGAAAGTAGTGGGAGAGTGACTGTGGCCCAGGGTGCCAGACTGATTTAACAGACAAGAGGAAAATAAAAGTGGTTAAACAGACCTGACATGAATTTCCAAAACAGATATTAACCAATGGTGTATTGCTGTAGCAGCATAACAACGTTCACAATGTTTACCAGAATGTGAAGAAGACAGAAATACCTGGTGCAAAACAGAAATCCAGGTGACGTAAATCCCTGAAATTGAGGTGTATCCGACAGCACAAGACTTGTTGAGGCTCAATCTGAATCAGAAACCGCAATTTGCCAGTTCATATGCTCTCGGAGAATGAGTCTGTCATACAAGCCCGTGTGCCAGCAGCATTTTGGCTCGTGACTCCCTGTTGCCAGTGGGAGCTGAGATGTGAGTTGTGGGACCTTCCCAGCACTGGAATGTGCTTCTGGCCTTGCTTCGTGTCGTGATTAACCTTGCACTGCTACGTCTGCCAGTGCGTGGCTGTGGGAAAGCAGACTGAAGTAAACTGAATGGAAAAATTGGGCAAACTTCCATAAAGGGAAGAGCAAGGAAATGGATTTTTGGTTTAGAATTGGGTAGGGTAGGGTAGGGTAGGGTAGGGTAGAGTAGAATAGAATAGAATAGAATAGAATAGAATAGAATAGAATAGAATAGAATAGAATAGAATAGAATAGAATATTTCAATTGGAAGGGACCTACAACGATCTTCCATTCCAACTGCTACTTCAGGGATAACCAAAAGTTAAAACATGTTATATCAAAGGTGTTTTTTTTGAGAAGCTTGGGTTAGGACATTTTAAGCTCTCTGATGTGGGAGGCAAATACGACTGTTGACAAAGGCAGCGCATGTGAAGTTTCCTCTCTAGGCTCCTCTGGGTCTTTAGCACAGTGCTACATGCATGTTTAGTTTTAGAGTTACTGGATGGTATACAGAGACAAGGCAGGTGTATAAAGAGTTATTTTTAGACAGCTTCTTAGAAAAGAAGAGGAAATCTGCATGCAGCAAAATTTTACCCTGGCAGTACAACACAAAAATAATTTGCTTTCTGTATACAAACAAATTTAAATCCTTATTTTTCAGTATTAAAAACAATGTAAAATGAACAGTTAGCACAAATAAGTCGCTTATTGCTCAGTGAACTCTCAGCTGCATGTGATAAAGAATGTAGATGCCCATATGTTTAGATCCTGCAAAGTGAATATTTAGCCAACTGGTCCTCAGAATAGAAACAAAAATCTAAAGTTAAGTGCTTGGGCCCTTCGAACAGCACTCAGGCACATCGAAGGGGCATGTTAAGAAACCCATCACAGCTGAGCAGAGACCTGTCTAGAGCTAGCTAGTTGGAAACACCATGTACAAAGCATGGCTTTAAATTTCTCCGTCTCACAAGACTCGGTAGCCATGGAGGTAGTCCTGTTGCCCAGGGTCTGAAGCCAGGGCTGGTCCTGTTGCGGAGCCAGAGGGCGGTGAGAGGAGGGCTGATGTGGACAATAGGCATCGCTACCAGCGCTGTGATGGGAGGAGAGAGCGCTGCACTTGCTGCTTGAGGAGTGACTCACAAATTCAAAGCTAACATGTTGCAGCACAAGTGAAAGCAGAAATATCCCATGGGAAAATGTGCTCTGCACTGCTGGTGGCTGCAGGAGGCAGTAGGAGAAGTAAATCAGGTGCTTTGGCTGCACAAGCACTTGTGTGGGGCAGCCTTCCCAGGGACCCTGCACCTCCAGCCTCTGGTACATCCATCTGCTTCTGGTTTACTGCCTTGATGCTTCCGCTGCTTTTCACACATTTGGGTGCTGTGTGAGATGCCGTAGTGCTTCGCTGGTGCCTGCTGGCAATCACAGAACGATGCAGCCATAGTGGCAATTACTTAATTGACATTGTCCTGTGGTTACAGCTTCCTAAAGTACTCCTCCATCTCATGGGAGCATTGGTAGCCAGATTTGGAAAGGAAGTCTGTGTGGTTTTGCAGGAACTTGCAGCCAATAAAATGATAATAAGGAAACCAAGAGAGAAAGATGACTACGGATCCGGCTATTTCATGACTAATCTGGTCAATGTGGTAAGGCAGACATGATTTGTGGATTAAGATCGGTGGTAATCTCTGGTTATGATAAGTGAAAAATAAAGTTAAATCAACTATATTTTCAGAATGAGAAAGAGGAAACTTTGATGGTGGCATTCAAGAGTCAGAAAGTATTTGTATAGCATATAAGTATATTAATAATGTACTGCAACTGCCAGCTTCAGGTGATGCACACGTGGGTCTTGGACATTGTGTGTCTTGGGAGTGTTTGAACTCCAGATATTAACACAATTGTCCTGAGCCCCAGAGAACAGATATTTACCATGTATAAAACAACAGTAACATCCATACCTATTCAACATCTTGACTCCAATAATTGTTCTCAACAATGATCACTTGTCTTGCTGAATTACCTTTCCGAAAAATATGGAAAAAATTGTGTTTGGAATCAAAATATGATAATACAGTCAGTTCTATGAGTTCAAAATATAACTTGGTGAAAAACTGGAATATTTTATGTTCACGCAAATACGTCCTTGGAACACTAAGATATCTAAAAAGTCAAGATGGTCTCAAGAAACCTCAAAGATATAATCAATTTACATTGAAGTCTCAAGCCATATTAGGAATTGTGCTGCTTGCTTCCAATCGAAGGTTATTCTAGAGAGCATAGAGGGTAGATTTTTGAAGTTTCCTAGATGTCTACTTCCCACCGATTTCATAAGAAACATCTGTAAGTCTTGATTTCAAAAGGAGATCAGCACCTACCTGCTTCAACCAGTGAGGTTCTAAAATTCCTGCACATAAAAGCTGTCAGAATTGAGAAACAAATCCAAACTCCAACTGCTCTGTAAAATCCTTTTGAAAAATTATTTTTAGCTCTTTTAATAAATAACTACAGAGAAGTAGCATGCCAGAACCTGATAACCTGCAGATGTGACGGTATCAGAAGCAACCTGCCGAACTCCAGGCTTTTGACACATATTTGAACAGCATAAACCCCACAATTTGCTACTTATTTTCCTGTAATTATATTACATTTCCCCAGACTGAGAAGGAGAGTTCTTAACAGAAAGTATTGCATTACAATTGTGAACAAGTATTGAGAATTTCATGGCATTACTGTAGTTTTTATGAAGGCACAATATATCTTTTGGCAATCCATCTCTTAATGGTTATTGGATTATGCAGTAAGAAAGACAAAGGTCAGACTTTTGGGGTGAAGTTGAAGTGGAAATGCGCACTCACCTTATACATTTGCCCTTTTGATGAAGCAATGTCATATTTCTAAACCTCATTTCTGTTTCTCCCTTCAGTTAGACTAGTTTTTAATACTAGGGAAGTTCAACTGATTTCGATCAAACGTATATAAGCAATTTGCATCTTGTATGTCCACGCACTGGGAAGAAAATCTTTAGCTACTGCATATTCAAGACTTTGTAAGCTGAGATAAGTTAGGGCAAGAAATAAACTTGCAGGAATCACAAAAGTATTCCAGGCACTTGGTAATTAGATATATACTCTCAGACATGGGGGGAATGATAAGCTCTAGGCATTTTGAAGTCATTCTGTAGGGGTCAACATCCTACTACTTAGTTGCATATGCACGCATGAAACAGACTAGCAACATGATGACACACCAAAGAAAAATGTTATGCTAGGTCTTTCAATTGCATACAGAAAAATAGTTATGTGAATCTCTGCAGGGATTATTTTCCTCTTTAAAAAAAAAAAAAAAATTGAGAAATCAGTTTGTTTAAATGTTGAGCTGTTCATAGGAATGTAAGACCCTGGAGGTTAGAGACAGTGTTGTCAATCAAATCTGTTCTCCCAAAGAGCAATTACAGTAGTCATTAATGTGCCTTGCTCCAAAATCTAGTCTGACATTAAATACTACTTGAAATGTTCAGAAGACAGTGAAAAGGTAGGGATTGATCCTTTTCTCATGTAACATGTGCTGAAAAGCTTCCCTGTGCATTCAGTCATCTGGCTTCACAAATCCTACTGGTACTCTTCTGAAGCTATTATGGAACATATTGGTTGCATATTTCATTTGTTTCTGGCAAGAATAATTAGAGGAATGTTTAATTAGGAGTGATTTTCTTTCATGAATCATGGCCAGCTGACTGAAGGGTTGATGACAGTTCATAATAACCAATAATACATATATCAGGATAAATCTGACTCGCTAGTATAACAAAATTATAGGTACTTGAGAAATAACTCAGCAGAAGGATAAATCCCCAATCAGTATATATCAAAGATTCACTCAAGTTGACAGGACTATTTTATTAGAAATCTCTTAAGAATCTGTGCAAATTTATTGAAATATACTTCAAAAAGCTTTCTGCTTCATCACGCTCTCCAGCTTGGATTCAAACCTATGTGATGTGAAAGACATCTTTCCTCCTTATGCCACCGGCTTCTCTCTAGACCCAGCTTGCTTTATCCACCCATTCCCATTCCTGTTCCTTCAGTCCTGTTCATCTCTCCCACCCTGGGATGTCTTCCTTCATCCACCTTGGTTGAGGTGTATCAGGACCCCGCATGTATCAGGACAACTAATGACAAAACAAGGGGAAATGGCTTCAAACTGAAAGAGGGCAGGTTTAGATTAGATATTAGGAAGAAGTTTTTCGCTGTGAGGGTGGTGAGACACTGGAACAGGTTGCCCAAGGAAGTTGTGGATGCCCCCTCCCGGGAAGTGTTTAAGGCCAGGCTGGATGAGGCTTTGAGCAACCTGATCTAGTGGAGGGTGTCCCTGCTGATGGCAGGGGGATTGGAACTAGATGATCTTTAAGGTCCCTTCCAATCCAAACCATTCTATGATTCTATAATTCTATGTCAGGGAGGAAACACCAGCTCCTTTCTCCCCTGTAGCTAAATATGTCTCTGGGGCAGCATGGTCAGGACAAACTCACCCTCTCCACTCCTACTGTACGCTTACTATCACCTTGCAATACCATTATGTGGCTGGTGGAACGCAGGCGAGCTGTCCATGAAATGACACAGATTTTCAGATGAAAGGCCCTAAATCTGCCTATGATGAGGGCAAGTGGGATCTGCAGGCAGTTGCACCTCTTTGGTCCCTGTACAGGGGTGCTTGTCTGCTTTGCATTACACTTGTGTACTGAAAATGGCTGACGTCTTGTCAAAACTGGTTGCATTTTTCTGGTGACTCATAGGTCAATGTCATTTAGGGATCTTTCGTAGCATATTTTTTATATAAGCGCCAAGTAAAACTTGTGTATGTTTTCTGTAAGCTGGAAGATTTATGTTATTTTGTGAAGAAAATTCAGTTATTTTACAGTCCACACTTTTCCCAGTTTTTCCAATTAACCTTATTAGTATTACCAATATATACATGTTCATTCCCAGTCAAGACCAATTACTTTGGACTGTGGAACATTTACTTGCTGTGGGGTACCAGCAAGGAAACAGTAATTAAGTGAGATAGTGGCTGCCTTCCCTTGAAAGCTAAAGAATAGGATTATGCTCTTTTGATAAACTAATAGGCTTAAATCAATTTAAGGTACTCAATAGGAACCCTTGATAACTGGAAGACGTCTCAAAGCCTTCACTATGAACTTTTCCCATTACTTCAAAACTGCAGACAATGAAGATAAATGAAATTGCAATTCAACAGTTGTAACAGAAGGGTTAGAGGATGAAATCTGCCTGGAATCAAAGAAGTCTGAATGATCGTTTTCTAATTAATGATCATTAAAATTTTTATGACATCTGCAGAATGCTTTGCAAAATTTAACTCTCCTGTGAGTTAGGCAAGTGGTTTTAGCCCCATTTTACAGACCTTGAATACAACCCGTATTAAACTTGATCCTGCTCTTTGCCTCAGAGGCTCTTTGCCTTTTTCCATCAGACATATTTAATAACAGATCTAATGAAAGCAGTAAGGGTGGCAAAGGCAGGGCATTGCTCTCCTTTGAAGAAACTGTTAAAGAAATGAAGTCATATTTTGTGATCCAACCTCATGGGCTTCTGCAGGCTTGAAGCAGTGACATGTTTGGCTCAATAAGATCAGTTGTCAGACATATGTCGCCCAAGAGCTTGGTGCCTGCAGCAGGATCTAAGTGGATTGTGAAACCTTCTTCCCCCTAAAAAATCTTTTTTTCAGGGTTCACCTGGAATTTGACACTGTGTCAGGGAGTGTCTCAAATGATGAAGGGATGGGAACCTCACAAAGAAACCAGCAGTAGCTGCTGTGTTTTAAATTGCTGCTGGTGCTCTCTCTATCCTCTTTAAATAGTGACCCAGCTAGTGAGACCTCTGGGTTCTGCTCCTCTCAGCAGGAGTCCATGCTTCAGTCTGTCTCAAGCAGACAGGACCATGGGAGATTTTGGGTGGCTTACTGGCACATCCCCTCTTGTAAAGCAATGATTTCCAGTGTAATCCAGCTGGATAGCACAAAGGCAGACAGGAATCAATACTACATGACTAAGGCATTAGTGTTGAAGACCCAAGATCTAATCCATGATTCTAAAATTGTATATAGTCCTTCAAACAAAGTGAAATGTAGAAAAAAGTTACCTGTAGGTACCAGAGTCCACTGGTCTATGGATTCCAAGTGAATTAAAGTGACTCCTTAAAACCTCACCTGAGATGACTGAGACGTTGGGAAAGAGCGGCCCTCCTCTCACATCTCAGTTTCTTTTCTTTCACTACCCAAAATGACACCTGTTTTGGATCCTACTTGGAGTATCTCAGGGGCCCATCACTTAATGTGGGGATACATTTCACTTAGTCCCATCTTTTTGCATTTATTTGGTAACTCTGAACCTGTTACAGAACCTCTAGGCTCCTGTAGGAACTCTGAGGTTGAACTCACACCTCTAACATCCAGGATAAGTAACCTGATGTTCAGAAATACTGGCTGTTCGTATTACTCTGCAATACTCTCTATATTGCTCTTGTTTATTTGTACATCTGTTTATTACCATGTCTAATTTTACAGAAACATTTTTCCCCTCCTTCCTTTCATTTGCCTACTGGCTGCTTCTGTTTCAGTCTTTCTAAGAGTTGGTCAAATACCGTCTGCTTGTACAAAGTCCTTTTATTCAGTACCCAATTCTGGCAGAATCAGGAAATTTACCCGATACTCACTCTATAACACTAAATACAGTGCCTTGTTCCTTGCATGTTAAATTTGGCTAGGAGTAGTTTGCTACTTAACAGAAGTTTTCTGAAGGTTAACCAATAAATATTCTGAAAAAAATCAAAGTTAATGGCATAGTACTAAAAAAGAAACCCAGAAATGGATAAAAACTTAATACACTAGTCTGATGGCTGTATCAAATCCAGGGACAGGAGTGCTGTGACAAGGCTTCAGCTTGGAGCAGAAGGGTGACAGGAAGGAATACAGAGCTGTATTTGAACATTTTTGGAAGGGTGTCTGATCCCATGAATTGACAAAACAGTTGCCATGTGAAAATGGGCAGGAACTATATTTACTACATTTGTCTTCTTGTCAGCTGCAGAAGGGATGAGTTAGGTAAGCTCTATGCAGTGATTTACAGCTTCTGCTTAATTTTGTTTTTCATAGATGATAGGGAGGGAGGAGGGAAGGTTGAAAGGGAGGGCAATGATCTAAAATACAAACAACCAGACCAATTATATAGCTTTATAAGGTTAACCTAGTTCTCCCTTCAGACAGGAGGGAGGCAAAAGAACTCCTTTATTGGCTTAGATTGACTCTGTCTACAAATCTCAAGCACACGTAACTCCACCCTGTCTTCTGGGCAAAAAGTAACTGGCATTAAATACATAAATTTAAAGCTTAAGTAATTATCATGTTAAGGTAAGCCCAGAAACCACCCACTGGTGGGGGTTAATTGCTACTGTGCATTATTAGGGGGAGCACTTGCTCCTGTAAAACCATAAGGTCTTGCTTTTCAGGAGGGTTTTTTTTTTTTTTGGGGGGGGGGGGGCTTTTTATTTTGTACTTTTTACAGTAAGTATATTTTGCATACTCTAACCTGGGAATGAGCATGTCTAAAAAGTGAACTTAATCAGGTAGACCTGCCATAGCAACAAACAAGACACTGATGTTCCTTCAAGCTGTTGCTGAAATATTGCTTTAAATTCTCTGAAAGAAGATGCTTTAGCTTACCATCTCCAAGTAAATGAATATTTTTATGGCCACCTTTCCTCCATGCTAGTAGAAATACAAATATATATAAATAAAACTGGCTTGAGTTGAAAGGCATGGTTGCTAGGTAGCCACTGTCATGATAGTGAAGGTACCAGTGATACATAGAGAGGTGAGTCCCTCATAATTGCAGAGATCCATTTTTCATTCTCCTTGAAAATGAGTTTTTTTTTCTATACAGATGACAAAATCACCAGCAAAAAAACTCTGCAGAAAAACACAAGCATGAGGCTTTATTGTGTCTCCCCGTAGAGACACAAAGATTTTAAGATGCTTCTTAGAAGTGGGTGGGGAAACAGGGGAAGGAGCCCCTGCACTTTAATTATGGGAGGATGGTTAGATGTAACAACAGTGGGTGGCAAACAAGCGCTTCTTCTAACTGTCATTGTTTCATGATTTCCAGTATTAACTGTAGAGCAAGAATGAAAAATCATCAAAGCACAAAGGTGACTGCTCTTGTTTCAAGAGCTATGACAGCAGCCACAGTCTGTGGCCCTCATGTAAATCCTGGCTTTGGAGGTTCTCCTTCACTCCTCTGGACAGTGATAATGTTAAAGGATAGTGAGGTACCTGACTGTAGAAAGAAACGCTGCTAACCAATTCACACTTTAACCTAAGCCCTTTCCATGCCCTTTGGTGTAAATGGGTAATAGTCAAACCACAAGTTGGCTGCAAATCCTTTCTCATTTTAAAAATCATGTTAAACCCACGGGGCTCGCAACTTGTGAAACCACTGCAAGCCATTTACTTTGCTTCTGCTAAAGTCCTCGTTGGGGCAGGGGGTAAGTATGCTGGGGCTCTTTTGAGCTACAGAACTCATCCTCTGGACAGGGAAAGTATTCTGCTCATTGCACTGAAAAAGAAATGAGATACAGAGAAGACTAATTGGTTTGTTCATAGGTAGACAGAAAGTTTGCAACTATACCAGGAACTGAAACCAACCTCAGACTGGATCTTCTAGTACAAGCAATTATTTCTATTTATTTACAGTTTGTGTGCACATCACATTTTATGATATGTTCTTAAGAGACAGCTGCTTTTTTAAACATTTACTGACTGAAACAATAAACTATAATTACTGTTGGAAGGAACTCCTTACTTTGCAATTTCCTTCAAAAAAATCCTGCCCTATCTCCTGGGGTGTGAAAGATTCAGTTAGATTTCATCCGCAGGAAAGATGAAAGCAATATGCGAATAGCAAGTACAAGGAGTCAGAGATCCCTTTGCGGGGTATGTTTTGCAGAGGCATGCTGTAAATGTTACGATGCAGTCCAAGGGCAAGATGTTGATTAATCAACAGGATGGAGCTATCAAATATTTTCTCTTTGCAATTAATGACTTACTACAAACCCAAGACTGTTATAATGTATACAAGGTGGTTTCTCAGGCTCTTAAGTCTGCAAGGAAAAAGAAAAAGCCATATTTCAAGCAGCAGAAGTTGTACACTATAGGTTTGGGGCCCTGGATAGAGCTCTGGATGAGCAGTCTGAGAAACTGAAACTTGCTATTCATCATCCTCCAAACTTCAGCAGATTATAAAGTAAAGCTGAAGGTTTTACAGGAGGGAGATCTTGAGTTTCAACAAGAGTTTCAAAGCTTTTCCATGTAGCACATCTTTTTTTTTTTTTTTTTAATGTTATCCTGACAACGTGCCTCAGTCCTGACCTGAAAAGACAACTTTCGTGTTGGAAAAGCCATTACATCCACTCAGCCCATGGTTTTCTGAGAAGACAACAAACAAGCCTTAGGATTACGACTGGGTCATCTCTAAGACTTCAAACCACCTAGTCCCAAGGGTTTAGCTGACCTGCTGTTGGGCACAAGTGCCATGTTTTCATTGTGGGCACAGCAAGAGAAATTTTGAGGACTTGCACAGCTCCACTGGGTAGAGATATAACCGTGTCTTGTCTGCCATGGCACTCAACCATGTCGTAACTGATCTGTGTTTTTCTTGATATAAGGGAGAAAAAAGGAGACAAGAAGTGAGATAAGAAAGTGCTTTCACATGGACAAGAGGATGGGGCTTTTTTTGACGACTGGGTGTCTGGGGAACCTGGCCAGGTAGACAGAGTCATGGTGAAGATTTGGTTGCGGGTGCTTACAAAGCTAGTTGAAACAGGTGAATGTAAGGCTTTAAAGCTGGCACAGTGGGCACACTAAGAGTGGGACATTTCCTCAGCAAACACTCAGGAAGAGTTGTAGGGCCCTGCACTGCATTTCAGGTGGCCTTAGTCTCTGATTAGCTTGTAAAACCCCCTGGTTGGTTGGCATGTAGGGAGTTAATGAAGTTACTGCTCAGTTAGCTTAGTGGCTTTATCAGCTTCGTGTCAATCTTTAGTTAAGACAATGGTTAACTGCTTATCTCACTAGAAGTGTGAGGCGTGGCCTCATGAGCAGTTATTTTCACTGGAAATAGTATCTAGAGCAAATACACTGATTATGCAGCTCCAGCAGATGATTCAGCAAATATGGGTAAGCCTCTTGCTCTGGTGATGGCATGATCAAGAGGCAAGCTCATAGCTCTCCAAGTTGTGTGCTGAGTGGTGTGCTGGGCAAACGTATGACTTAATGACAAGTTAACCCAGTTTATCAATGTCATTGATCCCTAGCACAGCATTAAAACAGTAATTCAGAGAATATTTTAGTTTTCAAAGCACTGTAACACACTCATAAAAAAATGCTCACAACATGACTAAGAGCTAAATAGGCCCTATTCATATTTTATGGCTGGTGAACATAAGCAGGAGAGGAAGAGAGACACACAGTGCAAGACCTCGAGGGCAGAGCCTGGACCAGGAAAGAGGAGGTCTCCAGTCCCACCCACCTCAGTGCTCACCATCTCAGGACCGCTCTGTGAGCACAGGATTGCCCTCTGCTATTTGCCTCTTTGTGGTAGGCCTCAGGTAAAAAAAATAAGAGAAAAATGGCAACAACAGTGTCAGTGACCCTTTGGCATGATGCCCGGCATGGGTGCCATGCCGTTTCCTTCCTCTCTGAAGCAAGGATACTGCCTTCATCCTGGGGTTTGTTTCTAATATGGTGGTACTGATGTGTCCTGATGGTGGCACATATGGAAATTCACACTTCTTATGTTGCAAAGCTGACTGATATATGTCATAGTGGAACTCCAGGTTTTTCCCTCATTTTGTCATTCCCAGTAGATCAATCTCATTTCCAAAACTCTGTGAAGTAGAACATTAGCATCTAAGGAAAATGCAAGCAGATGCTGATAGCTGAGGATTGTACATGTGGTTAACTTTGTGGTCTTCTCATGAATAGGAAAAGATGTGATTTCCTATGGGATCACCTCCTGCACGTCAGTGCTGAGCACTTCCAGACAGAGATGCTCCAGCTGCAGAAATGCAGCCGCTGTCTGCACTCTGCCAGAGCTGCTGATTGTCTCACGTACCAACTCAATGGGAAGCAACTGATTATGCTGTGACATCTGGTAGACTCTCTCCACCTAAAAGTGTATTTTGAAGAAAGTATCTTTCTGATCAAACAGTGCCTCCTCAGATTGCTGATGATCCAAATGAGTTTTCTCTGAAAAGCCTGACACAGAACAATCAATTTTTTCTCAGGCTGTTTGGACAAAGTGGAAAAGGATCATGCAATTTGGCAGCAGCCTCCATGACATAGAGCAGAGTTTACAGGGGATTGTTAACCGTGCTGAGTCTTTGCTGAGTAGATTCACAAGTGACCAATGCTTGTCAGGCTCCCAGCAGAGTCATTTTAGCTGAGTTATGGAGATTTCTACTTAAGATTAACAACATGTAGATACTTTGCATGTTTAATCTTCAGAAACAGTTATAAAATGTAACAGCAACATTTGCTTGGGCTTCCTAATGAATGGCTAAAAAAAATTGAATAAATTCTGTGAGTCTGGATAGGAAAGACTACAGGAAAAAAGTGCTGCTAGTTAAGACAAAAAATCAGTCCACGATCATCAAGACATTAATGATTACTAAGGCTAAAATCTGAAACCAATGCACACAAATGCTGGGAAACACACTAACATAGCAAAACTTTCAACCAAAACAGGAGATCTGTGAACACCAGGGACGGACCTTTCTCAGTAGCTAGTTGCAGAGCATGAAACTCACCTCACAGCAGATAACAGTGATTATTAACCTCACCATACTTAGAATTGATAAATACCTCTTCTTGCTTTGATTTAGCTTTTAATAGAAATAGTTATTCACATGCAAAAATAAGAGCAACAAAAGACAGCTAGTAATTATTAACAAACCAAGAAATGTTTGTATTTAGTTGGGGAGAGAGGAGAAGATTCTCATTGATATTTGTATATAATTTTGGCAATTAGACACTGTGTCACTAATTACCTACCTTTAGAAGATTTTGGAATAATTTTCTAATCTCTCTCCCCCATCCCACATCTTAATTAACTCCTACTTTCTTGTCATTGACTCCAGTTGTAAGAATCAAATTAAGCTAGGACAGCCAAATTTCAGACTGCTTCCTTGAGCAGCTTGCCATAAAGTCCTGTAATAATGTCATATTTTACTTTATCTATCAACATTATGCAGGTATTAGCCATCAGGCACTAGCCATCTCTCCACATTGCCAAGTATCTTACCACTAGTTCTAGGCAACATTTATAAAACACATTTTCTTCTGCTATCACAGCATAATAAAGGGTTATGAGTGCAGACTTTCAAAACAAAACCCTTCCAACATGAAACTTCTTGATAGACAATCCTGGGTGCAAAAAATTCATTAAATTTGAGATGAACAAACCTTCCAAAAATGGTAAACAAGGATGGTCATAATCATGCAGTGATAAAGCTTGTTGATTTTCTTGCAGAAAACACACACACCTCACTTTTAAAATAAGGCAGCCTGTAGTGACTGGTGGTCACAAAACACAGAGAGTTTTGAGGGGGAGCTTGCCAAATATTTTTTTTCCAATTGACATATTGCCTTGTCATAACTAAATGTTAGTTAGAAAAAAGACACAGGTTTGAGGAAATGAGTTGCTGAGACATGCTTAAATTACAATGGGGGGGAAAAAAAAAAAAAAAAAAGAGCCTCAGCAGCTGAAGAGCAGGGGAATTGCCTGCCCCCGGAATACCAATTTAGAATTATTATGAATGAACTGCAAAGGTCACTGGCACAAGACAAGGCACTGAGTGAGAGGAGGAGACAAATTTTGCCTCTCAGTAATAAGGAAACCCAAATCAGACAGTAAGTGATTATGAAAGTGTTTCATACACTTTAGAATCTGAACACATAATAAACCAAATGTGCAGGAATGGCTTCTGTACTTTCGGTATTAGTTGTATACTCTTAGATATGAATATGAAAATGAGTCATCATACTTGAACATGTTTCCCCCTCTTACAGCAATTTACATACATTGATAAAAGATGCATATTTTTAATGGCAGAAATGCATATAAATTATTTTTTCTATAGGTGGCAATTCCACTGTGTAAGCTGATGATGCAGGTGGCTGTGCCAGGCCCTCCCAGTGGGCTGTGGCTGCCGGGAGCTTTGCCCTGACTTCTCTGTGCTCTTCCTTGCAGCATCTTCCCAGTGCAGCAGCACCGTGATGATGTTTATTCTTAGAGGTGTTTAAGCTGTCGTAGCTTCACGCTGTGCGATTTAGTGATGCGGTTCTCTTTGCAAAGGTCCTCTGCAGTAGCTCAGCTAAGCAATGCTGTTTTCCCTCTGTAGCAGCTTCAGCAGAATGGAAGTGCTTTAAGTGCAAATGCTGCATGGTGCACAAGTCAAACGGTGATGCTCTTCCTGAATTTAGCTGTCATTACAAGCTCCTTTTTTAAATTGACACTTTGTAAGGAGACAGATGGAGGTTGCCTGGGAGGTTCTGTCACATTTTGGACAATATGTACATGCATATAGAAAGACAGTTCCCAGTCACACTTGGTTTCCCATGACTTTGATAGTAGTTTGAGTACAGAGCTGCTGCAACCAAGATCAGATCTTGGCACCTAACGTGCATTTCACCAACGTTTGGAAACCTGCCTTTGGTTTCAGTGTGTCTTTTACTATTTTACCCATTTATTTGACTTTCCTTGAAAACCAAGAAAGGCAGAGGGAGCTGCTGAATGCCCTTAGTAGGACAAAGGACTCCACTCTGCTGTGCCAAGGTCACTGGCAAACTCCTCAGGAGAAGGTGCATGGGGCATCCAGTGCCTGTGGGCCTCAGGTACACGTGAGAAGCTGGATTTCCACAAGTGTTCAACACTGACAACCAGTGCCTGACTTTCAAACAAGTGCAGCTGCTTGCAACTTTTCTTTTGCAACAACAACAACAACAACAGCAAAAAAGATCTGACTAAGTCCACAATAAGAACTACATGTTGAGGGCTTTAGAGAGAATTGCCCGTTTAGTGCCTCAGCAAGAGGTAAGCTCATCTGAAAATTCAACTCCAGATGTGGTGGGGCTGAATACTTGAAAATTTAACCCGGATCTCCATTAAAAATCTGGTTCTGTGTTAGAACATCTGTCGTTGAAATGGTAATCAGACTATTATCCATGTACAATTTTACCATTTACATATTTTAATGACTCTTGACTCTTACAAGCAACTTCGAGAACATATTTTTTTCAAGTGCAATGGATATATTTTCAAAAGCAAACCCAGCTTAAACATAAAGCCACCATCTGTCCCGTAGACCACCACAAACTGACCAGGTGCTGTTACCTGGGGCCCTCTTTTTGTTTGTGGATGGGGATCATGGAGGCAGGAGGGAGCTGCAAGGGATGTCTCTGGCTGTGCCTGGCAGGGAAACCCTTGGGCTCCTGGGTTCCTGGCCAGCCATCTTGCCCGCCCCATAGGGACCAGAGGCAGGGTTCCTGCCAGAGCCCTCAGGGTCCACACCTGATTTCTCCAGGCTCCCTCAGGGGAAGATGCTGATGCCCGCTTGGGACAGGAAGGAGGCTACCTACCTCTTGAGTGACTACGGAGGGAGTGGGGACATTAGCCTCATTTATTCGTCAGGTTTTCATGAATCCCTCCCCATGTGCGTCATCTGGCAGAATATCAGTCAGCAAAGAGAATAAACGAGTTCCTGGAAGCTCCTCCCTGTACATTTTCTCTCGATGGGGCCTTAAATGCTAGGGGCAGGCTGAGCCTTGTGCTGGTAATAAATGAGGGAACTCATCACATTGCCTTCCTGAGACATTTGCTGCAAACAACAGGCAGGATTGTCTTTTTTGTTATACTCTGCAAACTGCTGACAAATCCAAAAGCATTTTGCTGCATGAAGAGGATTTGCATACACGTATTTATTTGTATAGTTGATGGTCTCCTTTGTTTGCAAAAAGCAAAATTTGCATATACAAGTCATTCATTAAATGCACACCTTTATCCAAAACTGGCATGCAAATTGTAGCAGGGGTTAGAGATCTACAACATAACTTTTATTAATGGCCAGATCAGACATGGGGGTGTCCAGTTCTCAGAGGCCAGCTTGTGCTTGCTGAGCTGACAGTTCAGAAAGAGAGTCTTTATTTACAAATTGAAAAGAATATTACAACTGGAAATAAACGAAATATAAACATTAATGCTATTTGTACAGTCACTTTAAACCACATTTTAGAGGAAATAATATGTCTTGCTTCTGATTAGCTATAAAATAAAAAGAAAATGTGAACATATGCCAATTGTATAAGCTTCCTATTACCCTACTTAATCTCTGCATTAACACTTCTTTAAGCATGCCATTTCATTCATTTTATGGTTCCTTTCACAGTTTATGTTCAAACCAACACCAAAATTCGCATAAATGCTACTTTGTCTCATGTGTTCACACACATTTGATCATGACCTGCCAATCAGGTGCACAAATCTCCATCTTAGTACTCGTGCGAAGTCCCATTGCCTCCAGTGGTGTGCTGCGCCGAGACATCAACATCTCCTTGTGCAAATGGGTCTCCAGGTTGAGGGGCAGAGCATATGTGAGAGGTGGCATCTCTTACTGTCATTCCCACTGTTGTCTGCTGTTGCTCTGACCTAGCCGTGGCACCAGTCCTTGCTCCAGCTTTGGTTTCCTTGGTTTAGATGAAGTTTTCTTCTGCCTACAGCGTTGCCTCATACACACTTGCCTAGAGCTTAGCCCTTGGCTGCAGAAGTACTCTGAAAAATACCCCTAGAGATTAGGGGTATTTAAATATGACCTGTCTCTTCAGTATTTCCTGGTGGCTAAATGAGCAGTGACACTCATCCTCATCTGGCTTCTGTAAATCATATTTGTAGGCACAACAGCTTTGGTGACTTACTTAAGTGTTTGGGATTGTGGTAGATGTCAGGGAACCTAACATCAGCCTTGCATTAGAGCACCAAATCTCCACTGTGATTTTAGCCTGAAACCTTTGTTTACTCATATGCACCACGCCGTATTTAAAACTGACTTGTGAATGTGCTAGAACTTGCTATAAATATTTTTATCAGTGTGCTTGTTCAGCTTTCAGCTGAAGGAAAAAAGGATAAAAATAACAGTATGCTTGTGTAGTACCACAGAACACAATGGAAGATAATAATTGAAACGCAGCTCTATATAGGGAATAAAAAGCAAAAGGCACTTATAGACAGTCTTCAAAATGTATTAGTAGTGAGCAGCTCATTAATTTCAAGTTATCACAGGTCCAAGTATCCTAATGCTAGTATTTGGACTTGTACTGGTTTCTCTGAACTGGTGTTATTAGTCAATGATGGCTGATATTAATTGTGGAATCAGTGTATGGCTACTTTAGAAACAAAAGTCAGGACCCTGAAAGGAAAGCAGAATTCCAGCTCTTCAAGGAGTTAGTCAATAGGAAACTGCCCTCAGGGACAAGGTAGCAGAGCAGAGCTGACAGATCTTTAAGGAGCCAAAGAAATGAGTCAGGTGAAGTCTCTGGTGACTGGAAAAAGTGAAACATTGCACCCATTTTTAAAAAGGGTAAAAAGGAGGACCCTGGGAACTACTGACGTGTCAGCCTCACCTCTGTGCCTGGGAAGATCACGGAATAGATCCTCCTAGAAGCTATGCAAAGGCACATGGAGGACAGTGAGGTGATTTGAGACAGCCAGCATGGTTTCACCAAGGGCAAGTCCTGCCTGACCAACATAGCGGCCTTCTGTGGTGGAATGACTACAGCAGTGGACAAAGGAAGAGCTACGCATGTCATCTCTCTGGACTTCTGCAAGGCGTTTGACATGGTCACCCACAACATCCTTCTCTCTAAATGGGAGAGATATGGATTTGATGAGTGGACTGTTGGGTACATAAGGAATTGGTTGGATGGTCACATCCAGGGGGGTAGTGGTCAACAGCTTAATGTCCAGATGAGTTGTGTCCCCCAGAGATCTGTACTGCTTAATATCATCGTCAATGGCATAGACAGTGGGATTGAGTGCACCCCCAGCAGGTTTGGTGATGACACCAAGCTGTGTGGTACGGTTGACACACCGGAGGGAAAGGATGCCATCCACAGGGACCTGGAGAGCTTGAGAAGTGGGCCTGTGTGAATGTCATGAGGTTCAATGAGGCCAAGTGCAAGGTCCTGCACCTGCAAACCCCAGTATCAATACAGGCTGGGGGATGAAGGCATTGAGAGCAGCCCTGCAGAGAAGGATTTAGGGGTACTGGTGGATGAAAAGCTGGACATGAGCCGGCAAAGGACCTGTTGGAACAAATCCAGAGGAGGGACACAGAAATAATTGGAGGTATGGAACACCTCTCCTATGAAGAAAGGCTGACAGAGTTGGGTTGTTCAATCTGGAGAAGAGAGGGCTCTGAAGATACCTTATTGAGACCTTTCAGTACTTAAAAGAGGTGTATAAGAAAGATAGGGACACACTTTTTAGCAGGGATAGAACAAATTGGCAATGGTTTTAAACTAAAAGAGGGTAGATTTAGACTAGATACAAGGAAGAAATTTTTTACAATGAGGTTGGTGAAACACTGGAACAAGTTGCCCAGAAAGGTGGTTGGTGCCCCATCCCTGGAAGTATACTGCATGCAATCGTAAGGACTTGAGCCATTTTTCTTTTGAGGGAGGGAGCTCTGCCATTCATATTTTGTTTTGGTGTGATACAACCTGTTGCTTTGCTTGACATTTCCACCTGAGCAGCATTTACGTTGTGGTTTGAATAATGTAACTTCCTCAGTTATGTTGACAGTATGTCAGAACATATTGGAAAAACTGATGCCTTTTGATAGCATTTTATAGAGAGACCTGGCCAACACAGATACAGAGGCTGAAGCAATATTTTTAAGTTAATGAGACAACACAAAAGAAAAGAGTTACAGTTCAATTGCATTTTACAGGAGGAAACACACAGTTTGCTGGGTGGTTTGAAGGTTCCCCAGGGCCCTGCTTATACAAGATTTGCACAAATTATAGCATTTCTATAAACTTCAACCTCTAGTTGTTAATGAAGAGTTCAGACTTCAGAAAATAAATCAACATGAAGCTGGAACCCTTAAGAAAGCCATTAGCATGCCACCAATTTTAAAGTATTGCAGATTAGCATAGAGATTTTGGACTGAAAACCTGGTGTGGGTAAACACGTGAGGCACTCACAATTCACCAAAACCTTGACATTTCAGTACATGTGGATACAGTGGTAACAGATGCAGTAAAATCAGAGATTAGAGAGAGAAGGATGAAGCATAAAAATGATGTGACCAGCAAAGTGTAAGGCAAGACTCCTTGCTGGCAGACACATATTGATCAAAAGAAAAATGTCCATACTTCTTCTGGATGCAAATTTAGAGACAGTTAAGGTAGAAGATGAAGTAGCAAAAACTAAGAAATTGTTTTTTGAGGAAAAGAAAGAGCCAAAGAAGTGAGTATACCCAGGAGGAGAATAAAAACAGAAAGAAACCGCTTGCAAGGGAAGATGGAGCTGATATTGGAGTTGACTGACAACTTTCCAGTCAACCATTTAAAAAAAAAAATTTTTTTCTAATTATGTTATCTATTACCTTGTGCACATTTTCCTAGAAAAGTTTATTTTAATAGCACTTCCTTAATTAAAAACATGCTCTGTCTTCTCCCAGCCAAAATGAAACACATTTTTTAGCAACTAATTATTCCTTTGAGGTAGAGTAAGTAGGAAAGGTAAGGGAAATATTTTCTTCAGTGAAGAAAGCAGAAGCTATTTTGAAATTTTTAAAGATTTAAGGAATGTCTTTAAGAAAAAAAATAAAAATTGAAGATCTTCAAAGACAGCATTTGTTGTGTGCCAGACAGACATACTTTGTTACATATTTCCCCTGCTACATACATGTGACTTTATATATTATGTGCAGAGTGGATATGAACCATTTTATATCCATTTTTCATAGGTCTAAGTACACAGACTAGAGGAAAAGCAGAGGAGAATCAGACTCAAGATTTATAACTCAAAGAGTTATTCACATTCATTATTCCCATTTAGGTTAGTAAGCCAGTCCTCATGCACGTATCCTATTGCTAAAGTAATGTAATGGCAAAATCATTTCTGTTTGACTGGTGATGGAGAACACTACAATAACTTATTTATCTGCTCTGCACACAAGCAAGAACCAAAGTGTTGCTATCTGAAGCCATAAATGGTTCTCAAACTTCAGCAAATCTGGCACTCTGTTACAGTGCTTCAGTGACTCTTGCTGCTCAACAGCTACACAAATAGCCCGAATGCAAACATGTTACCTAATCAGGTATCTGTGTACTCAGAGATATCACAGCCAACGAATATATACTTTGATAAAAGGGAGGTCATGGTCCAGATATTCATTCCTATAGAAATACCTTAAATAAAGTTGAAAATTAAGAAATAGGCAACATGTCAGCAAAGTGCTGCAAACAAATGTTGTCTTGACTATACGAAGATGTGCGGGTGTGCATTTCTTCCAAAACAGGTCTGTGCCCATGCTTTAAAAGAGGAACAGCCAAAAGACAGCAAGAAAAATATATCCAATGACACACAAAACAGCTTTTTACACTGGTAAAATGCTTGGACTGATGTAGAAGTGCAGCAGAAATGATGAGGCCATGTATATTCTGGAGCGAAAAACCAAACAAAGAAAAGACTTCAGAGGAGTGAATGGAAATTTTACGAGAGATCTGGTACTGGGAGCCACAGAGCAACTTCTGCTATTTTTCAAAGCTATGTTTATGACACTGTCTGGTAAATTAGTGGCAAGTCTGTCTTTATTAATCTTTTCCTATCTTCACCTGATAATTTAAACAGAAATGGAGGCCTATATCATACTGTTCTTCCAACAAAGAAATGTTTATACTAGCATGCATTCTCAGCACCTACTTTTAAATAACAGAATAGCTATCATGAATTTCTGTTTGCCCTTAGATTTCAATATAATTCATATTGGATTGTTAAAGTGTCTCCTACAGATAAGCAGACATAGAGTATTAAAAATGTGAAAGTTAAATACAAATACAAACAAAGAGGAGACCTGCATGCAAGCACTCATTTCAAAGGTGAATCTTTTAAGAAGTGTGGATCATGGGCACTGTATTGATACTCAAGAAGCACAAGAGATTATAAGAGAAAGCTATTTGTATTGCACCATTAGCACACGCAATGTTGCAGCCATAATCATGATTTGGGCAGTTCTATGGTTCCTGAACTACATGGCCATGGCACAGGCAGCCTTTACCAAAACACTGTACGTCAGAAAATGGCCACTGACAGGGTAATCTGAAAGTACTCTTTCTCCAGCATTAGCCTGCAATGGGTGGCTGAAACAGTGTGTCCACTGCCCCAGTTTCCCTTATTCAGCTCCCTGTGAATATACAGAAATCTATATGGCTATCCCTTTCCCAGACTGGTTTATTGGCCAACGTAAAATAAGCACGAATAACATATTTTTTTCCTTTCACACACTCAGAAAAATCCTTTCCCAGTTCATTGTAACTCATAGTCTCTCTTGAAGCTGAAGAGACCAAGACAGTATATTTTTTTCCTTGTTTCTGCTTGGCTTTCTCTGGATCCAATAAATCCATTTAATCCTTTTCTGGGCTCAAAGGCTTATTTGGCTTTTTTATCCGGGCTTCTGACTCCAAGACATTTTACCTTACGGCCTTGGCTGAGGGAATTCCACATTACACAGACCCTTCACTTTCTCTTCTTTGCAACCAAAGGCATCATCATTTCAGGGGAGTAACGTTAATTTACAGCCTCACCCAACCTGACACGAGCTGCGACAAAGAGGGTGTGGGTCAGCCACCTCCGATCTGCAGTCATCCTTGGACTGTCCATTTGCACTAGTTGCCAGCAGGCATTGAATGATGTGGCAGCTCTTGCTGCTGAAGCTCGGCTGGCACATAGCTGTCCTCTTGACCTGCTGGGCTCAGGTCTGCTCTCTCACAAGGAGTGTGTTGCAAAGCAGATCAAATGCTCACAGCAATTTGGGGCCTAAATGTTGCTTTGGCCAATCTTTCACATGGTGCTGACAGAAAAGTTATTCCAACTATCTGATTGCAATCATGTGTCTGGGCATGCAACTGCCCTAGGGATGTACCTTACGGCAGTGCACCATGATCCCCTTAAAAAGCTCAGTGGATAAAAGGCACAGCTTCTGTTCTTCCCTGCTTTCCTGCCTGATTTGTCTGCTTCTTCTGAAGTCCTTGGTGCAAGTGGAGAAAAAGTCCTCTGATCATACTGCTGGAGCTCTTCTGATTTTTTTTTAATTTTTTTTTTTAGGATTCAGACTACTTTTATCTTTTGAAATGAAAGGTTGAATGTTGAATGGAAAATCGAAAGCATTTTATTTAAATTTAATAATTCCCAAATGTTAACATTTTAGAAGTCAGTACCTTGAGGATAAATTAGATGATGGCAAGCCTTGTTGATGTGTCTGCAGGCTGATCTAATCAGCCCATGGGATTAGATGAGTTGTAATGGAAAGAAAGAATCAATGTTAAATAAGTTCTACATTAATATACATTATCTTGTCTAAATATTTATTTTTCATAAAGTATTTGTGATATCTTTGGGAAATTTTTAGATATGGAAGATTTAATATACTGGAGGCTAAAGTACTCTTAATACACAAATTAAGGGCTTGATCCTGGAGGACCTAGGCTTGTTAGCTTCAGTGGGGACTCTTTCTATGAATAAGAAATGCATGAGAAAAAGCACAGGGTTTTAAAACACCATTATGAGAACACAGGCATCTTGTCTTTCCTGACCAGTTCCTGTTACACAGTAAAACAGGAACCATAACACCATACTTGTAGAGAACAATTATTTTAATGCAATTAATTTTTACATGCACCTGTTTTATTTTCTAAACTACATGTGTGTTTTGGATTTGCCCATTGACTACATATTCATACAAATGCATATTAACCAGCCAACTGTCCATTCTATTTACATTTTTGATACTGTGCAAAATGTCTTTCAGCTGGTTGATTTTACTAGACAGCATTATTTTGAAAGAGCATTGTTGGATTCTGGCTTGATGCATGGAAATATTCCTTCTTTTCAGTGAACTCCACTGTTCTTGCCAAACTGGCACATCAAGGGTGAGCCAGGCTCCAGCACCTGTTACCAAAGGAGATTGCATGCTCCTGGAAGAGATGCCTTTCTTTATCATGCTTCAAGTCTTCCCTCACCTGTCCTCAGAGAGGAAAAAAAAAAATCTCTGCAGAGTGAAGACTAGAGCTGTCCTCAGCTGAGATGTAAGTCTGTATTTTATGTGCTTTTGCAACATGTTTCACATTTATGGTATATCAAATACAGATGATCAAAACATCTAAAAAATTCGAATCTGCATTTTTACAACACAACTTTGGTTATTTTTTTCCATTTGCAGAAAAAAACAGATTTTCATTTAAAGAGCTATATCGAACAACTTGGTCCAACTCTAAATGCAACAGTGTCCAGGTGGAGTTGCCACCATGATAATTTTCTAATAAGTAGTATATGTGTTTATAAGTAGCTACATGAAAAAGTGGTATCGTATATTGCAGTTCACGGCATCTACTCTTATATCTGAGTCCACAAGATGTTGGTGTCCCCTTCGCGAGACTCTCTGTTATAAAATAGCTCTATTTACTCTTACTAGGAGATGGCAGTTCACTAAGGCATTGGTGCAGCAAAGCTCATTTGTGATACAAAGGAGCTGTGAGAGTAGCAAGTCAAGTAGGTGGGCATGCCTGAAGCGGGGAAGAAGAGGCATACATTGTGTGATCTTGTTTAGTGATCCTGTATATCTCAGATATATAGCATTTGCAACTACCTTTTCTTATAAGAGAGCACTTTGTTCTGTTATTCTAATTACAAGTCAATGGGAACTTCATTATTATCTTCCCTAAGGAAGGAAGAAGCTTTTTATGTTACATGTAGCTTCATCCCAAATCAGTCTGTGGTCTTCCAATTGAAAAAACCCACAATTTTTTGGGGAAAAAATTTCACTTAAAATCAGTTGGAATATTTCTGGAAAGTAGAAAAAAGATGTTATTTTTGTGTGTTCATACATGAGTAGTCTCACAGTCATTATGAAATAAAGGCGATTAGGCCCAGACAAGTTCTGAAAGTATCATTACTTTGATCTTTAAAGACGAGCTAAAATCAAGCTCCATACTGACATTAAGACTTGAATTAATGACTTTGGAAACATACCTGGTTTTATATGCCAAAGTGGGAGTGCCTACATATGCAAGGGTGGTGTTATAAGACTGTGGGCAGATGATCAGTTCTGGCTAATAACTCTTCACTATCTACACAGTATGAGGGGGAGGGCAGCATCCATTTGTATTTTCATTGATGGAAATGTTGTCTACTGTCAAATGACATTTCTCTAGACTTGCTGATATTTATGAGTTTATGTCTAATACCTACTAGATTGGATAATATTATTTTTAATAACTAATTATACCATTATACTATAATAAATGTCTGACTTTTTAAAAGTTCTTATATGTATTTTACTCATTTACCCTTTTCAGCCCTCAGGGTCATATGCAAAGACATGACGTAAATAATTAATCATAAGATTCTATTAATCTATTATTCATTCACTTAAGTGGGGCTTTAGTGTAGCAATTTCCTTTGTTATGTTTGTGGGAGGGGAGCTCTCTTAGGTCTTATTGCAAACAGTCAAAAATATTTGAAGGACTCCCCGTAAAAAAATTTCTCAAATGTGCCACTAGTTCTTGGCTCTGCTGCTGGGGGGAAGGGAGTGCATGCAATAGCCAAAGTAAGCAATTCATTTCATATCCTCTTCTAAAAGGAGTAAGATTGTGTCAGCTCTTTTTGAGGAGCCTTTTTGAAATTCTTCACAATATTACACAGATGTTGTTTCCATACTTAATTCCTGTAAGCAGCAGGGAACTTAAAGAATTAAGAAAAAGGTCTTAATATATTTTCCAGATTCTATACTAATTTTTCTTTTTCTAAAAACCCTACTCAGAGGCAAATTCTTTGGTAGATATTGGAATATGCAAATCAGATGTTAAATTAAGTAAATTACATAAATGTACTCTTATGCAAGTTATATACACTACCTGAGATCAGAACAAATCAGCATGTCAACCAAAGGGCATATGTGGTTACAGGTCATTTTAGTATCTTTGACTTTAGTGGATAAGAGAAACTAATCCTAGTTTCTCTTAGTGTAAATGTTTTTCAGAAAGGCATGTACAGTAAGTCGGTATATTTGAAGGTGAACAGTGGTTTAGCCCTTTACCTGTCTGGAAAATCCCTCAGCTCCTCTTGAAACAAAGGTAAAGTGACCTTTATTAGCAGCATGCTGTATTTTCTAAGCAGAAAGTGATCTCTTAACTACCTCAGGTTTTTGGCACATGCATAAATGAAGTGACTTGCCTTTTGGATGGAATTAAAAAAATGAACAATGTCCACTTCTGTCATTTTTATGCAAACCAAAGACTGGGGCAACATGCCATCCAGAAGACTCTAACTTTGCCCTAAGCTGGGTATGCGAACTGGTGATTTAGTGGAAATAAGTGCAGCTACCTCTGAAGACTGAACTTAAAGTTGCTTCTCATCAAGCCTGGATTTGAACCAGGGTAGAGTTGCAGGAAAAAAAATAAGTGATCAATCATATTTTCAGCATGAATATTACTCGCCTGCTTCTGGTGATTCTTTCATGCTAATACAGCCCTGCTGGCAGCTGTTGAGTTCCTCTTTGTAGTTTCACCCCCATAAAAATGTTATCAAGATGGAGTTTTGGCTGCAGTCTCTCACAATACCTCCTTCAACTTGTACCTCCTGGGATGTGGGAGAATAAAACCCCAAACGAACCTTAGAAAAGCAGAAAAACATTCAGTTAAGATCTCCCCACAAACCACAGGGTTAGGGAGAGCAGCAGCGAAGCACCGCGCTGCTCAGGTTTTCCTCTTCACTCACAGCCTTGGTTCTCCCCAAGTAGGGATAAAAGCCATGTGTTTTGGTCTTAGATATTCTGAGAGTAGCTTATTGGCTTCAGGATCCTTTGGAAAAGCCTGTGTGTTCCATCAAGCTTATAGCTCTGCAGCTGGAGACCAGGAGATGCAGCTTGCTGTCTCCAGCATGGCCAGGGAGTCAGCAGCAATTGCTACTTGTGATAGACCAGTCACGGAGACAAACCAAAACACACTCAGGACAAAAAGTTAATGTTTTTGTTTGTTTGTTTTTTTTGGTTGGTTGGTTGGTTTTTTTTGCTAATGGGGAAGGCATGAAGGGAGAAGACCTGGGGGTGGTTTTGCAACCAATGCTAGTTTGCTCCAATAAAACAAGCTCAAACCAGAGGGCGTCTGGGGCGAAAGTCCCACACCGAGGTCTTGCTCTTTTTGTCCTTGTTTCAAGTGCAGTAAAATTTGTAGGAGAAACCATCTTGATCTTTCCTTTCTTTCTGCACCCTGGTTAAAGTTGGGGCAAAATGCAGTGCCTAGAATAATGTATATTGAATACTACTAGGAGGAAGCCTGGAAATATCCCTAAAAGGGAACTCTGCTGTTTAGTTACCTCGTCACTATTTTCCTAACACAAGGCAAAGACAAGTCTGTGGTGAGCTTAACAACCGCAAAATAAAATGATGAGGCACTGTGTGTTATGTTTCTTATCCAGCTTATTGCTAGGGATAACTAAGGGCTTTATGAGCATTTTTAGACAGAGCAGCATGATATTGCAGGAGGGCAATCTTATTTGGTGTCCAAGCAGCCAAACTGGGGATCATGAGGGGGCCCAGGGACTTTACCAGAGGTGAGGACCAAGGTGGTGGTCAGGACAGCTGACTCTCAGCCTACTGGCCAGAGCAGGGCACACCTCCACTGTCAAGGTTTCTCTGTTTTCAGACCTTTCTTCCAAAGCCAGTCCAGAAGTTGGGGCAGGACAGAAGGAAGCCACATCCTGGTACTGCAGGACAGGCAAATCGAGGGGAAGATAAAATTTTCAGCCTGTGCCTGCTACAGAAGGGTGACAGCAAAACAGTATGAATCTGGGAAAATGTCTGGGTCTAATGTCAGTAATGCTGGAAAAGCTTGGACAAACCATTCTTCAAGCAGAGGCAAATGAACAAGCTGATTAGCAACTGGAAGAAGAGCAAGCACAAAAAATGTTCTTCCTGGCAGGCACATCCATAGTATAAACACTGACCTCCCACAGGAAGAAAATAAGAATGTGGTATGTTCTTATATCTGCGAAAAGTGATGTATTCTGGTTCTAACATTTTTTAGCACTTCACATATTTCTGCCGTTTCACAGTCACTTGTACCCAGATCTTTGATGATGTCTTTTGGGGAAAAACAGCAAAGATGCATTTCTCTGGAGGTTGATCATGCTCCTACAAGGTGCTTTGTCATTGACTGCAGGAGGAACAGGACTTTGATGGTGTTTGGTGGCTGGCTTATCTTCATCCATTTTAAAATGAAAGCCATTGTGACTTATCACACTTTGTGAATGGGGAAAACATAATCACCTCCTTCCAAAATTTTGGAAGAAAACATATTCTGCCTTTAAAACACTGAAAACTCCTAGTGTAAGATGTGGATTTCTATTGTAATTGTGTGAATCCATAGAAAAAGCATTTAAATCCATATCTGGATTACACTATCAGTCACTCTATGAAAATAAAAACTGGACAGAAGTCCAGCTGTGTTATTTTGGAGCGAAATTGCAGTAAGTCATAGAAGAATCAAGTTTGATGGCGTATAAGTAACTGTTTACCACCCTTGTTTACTGCATTAGTAACACATGAGTTAGACCTGTACTGATTATTCAACTTCTTACATTGATCAGTCCTTCTTCCTTTAAAATCTAAAAGCTTAGTTCTGATTCCAATACTGTGATGTGAGGCACAGCTGAAAATTTTAAACCATGCTCAATGTCACAGATATTCATATCTCCAATATCAATAGCTCAAAAGCTATTGATAATTTATTTTGTTTCACAGAGAACTCTATGACCCTAAATGATTTTAGTTTTGTACCTGTTCTTCCTTTAGATTATGCATTTCAAAACCAAGAATAATAATACTCCTATATTATCTGAGTGTGATTCAGGTCTGTTATTTGATATTATGTCTTTGTGTCTCAGTCAAGTAGCCTATATTCTGATTGCTGTAGAGGAGAAAGAGTGCTTAGGATCTAGGAGCTACACACAGCTACAACAGTGGTCCATTGCCATGAAAACTTGCAAGTCTTGCTGACTTAACTGGAGACAGAAATAGAGTGTAAGTGTGAAATCCAGGTACCTGGGCCAGGGGGTATATCCAGTTAACAATTTCTTCAGGTATTGCTGTTGCAAAACTTAATAGCACATCACTGGAAATTAACACTTGGAAATACAGTAACTTGGAATCATGGGTTTAATAATTAATTATTTTCTTTCTGTAAATAAAAATATCTACTGATTTATGGCAATGAATGAAGCGAATGAATATTAAATATAATGTTTTGCACCAAAATTGTAATACTAATATATGCAAATCCAGGATAAGTCTTTTGTTCAATCACATGCTAATTATTAGAGTGTAAAATAAAGAAAAAATAAAGAGAAAATAAAAAGATTTTAGAAAGGAAATGTTTAATTACAGATACACAGAAATATGTATTGGTATTTTGTTATACTTTCTGAAGAAGCAATAACTTCTGTACAAACTGACAATTAACAGATTTCAAAGGAATTAGCATAATGACCTCAACTTGAGAAACCTAAGTGGCCATGGATCAGACCCTCTGACCCAAGAAGATGGATTCTCATTAGAACAGACTGTGTGGCCCTTCCCAAGTGGTGAAACATTACTGGTGTGTTGTGGGATGTAACCTCGATGCTGCTGGAACCTACTTGTGTAGAGAAAGCCCATGTAAACCACTAAGATAAAAGACAATCCAATTTATATAGCTTATTCGTTCATAAGTAGAGTCTAAAATATGTAAAACTGGGTTTTCATATTCATTAGGGATTTTTTCCTTTCATGTGATTAGATTTATGGAAGTATTTAGTCTGAAATATATATATAGGCATATTTAATATTTTAGGAATCTTTTGGATCATCTCACATGATCTTGGCTGTTCACAGCTAAACTGAAACTGCCAGAAAGCTGTCTGAGCTTGATACGGCTTGGAAAGAAACTGACCCTTTACTAAAGTCAGCAATTTACGCATAGATAACTTTTTTCTCTATCCTATGATTTTTCTTTGAAAAAATATGAATTGGAAAACCGTACAAAAGTTAGAGCTAAAAATAAAAAGAAGAAATAGACATTAAACTTAAACCTCCAACTGTAAAATGCTGCAGAACTTCATTAAGTTTGACATTCTCACTATCAGGTGATTAAAACATTTTACAGAGCAGTGTGCTTGAGATGTATATACATGTACATAAAATTATGCCATGGCATGCGTGTAAAAAAAGCTTAGAGAAAAATTTCTATTTCTGTTAAACTTTCCAATTTTATGTGAGGACATGCATTTCTGTCTGCTCTGTGTTCTATTTTTTTCTAGTAAATATATTTATGCATTATAAAACTAGTAGTCTATACTAACAGAGAATCCAGTCTGTTTATGGTAGAATTGCCAGGCAAATGGTATGTTTTGGTTCCACTGTAAATTGGTTTGATGGAGCAATAATAACTTGCATCAGTTAAGAACATGGGTTTATATATTTTATGGTATATTAAGAGGGTGACTGCAGCTGTGCAACTTAAAATGAAATCTTCCATCATATGAAATCTTCCTGGTCTTTTCTGTGCTTACTTTTATCTAAACCTAAACCATCATTACCAAGGATTTCATGTCATTCAGGTCCCATGTGAGCAAATCTTGGCTCACATGTTTTTCATATTTCATATATTTCATGTATTCATATTTCATATGTACCATTTAGCTTTGAAAGCCCTCAGAACTAGAAGTTACATTGTTTGTCAGGTGAAAAAAATTAGTGGTAGAGATTCCTTCAGCTATAAGGAACTGAGGGAGGCATTCTGCTCGTCTCAGGATTTTTCCAACCAATAGTAAAAAAATTAGAGGCAGATCCTTTGCCTGCTCCATGCTGCCTCCCAGGCAGTGGGTTTTGTTCTGTCAGGGGTACAGCACTTTACCTCAGCAGTCTGAAATGGGCTTTCCTCCTGCTTTATCCCAAAATTGTGCTCCAGAGCAAAGAGAGGGATGCCCGGTGCAGCCCTCGTAGCTTAAAAAACTTGGTCATAACCTAAGCAGACTGGCTGGGAGGCTGCCCCTCATCCAAGACATCCCTTCTTTGTACCACTTTCACAATGGTATCAAGCTGACTGATCTAAACAGCGATTAGAACACAGATCAGCCAGTATTTCACAGCATCCTGCTTCATGATTACCTCCACTACACACAAGCTCCTTAGCAGGAGAATGCACTACTTTCCAATTTTCTCATCTGACCAAAATTTAGAATCATGCACTGCTAGTGTATGTGGTTGCAAGCACTCAACAACCCAAATTCAATGTAAGCTGGTTTTGATCTTGCAGATCACATATATTCCTCTCTTGAATGGATGAGGATACCTGTTTGGAATAAATTTCTGGTGCTGGTACTTCTATTTCCAAACTAAAAATTCATTTCCCATACGTATTCTCTAATACATGCCTAAAATTTGCTGTTTCTACAAACATTCTTGCCAGTAAATGCAATAGCTAGAACATGCACAGTAAGCAAACACAAAGAGGGCATTGAAAGTGTTGAAGAGAATATGTTTATAAACTGAAATGAATATTCATTGGAAACTTTTTTAACAGTACTCACCAGTTCTATATTGGAATACTGTGTAAAGTTTACACTCCATATAAAGAGTTACACTGTTCCCTTGTGAAATCCATCTTCTCCCCTACCTCCATATTGGATATTTGCATTTTTAGAAATACCATCTGCCAAACCCCACACAGTCTGCAAGTGATTTCCTGGTTATGTATTTTGGATATTCTGTGGTTAGAAAACTATGGAGCCATATTTCATGTCCTATCCCCCAGAACATCTGTGAGACTAAAACCACATGAATGTAAGCAAGTCAGCATGATAAAAATGATGGAGAATTTCAGCTACATTGTATAGGCATACTTGTAATTTTTTTTCAGTTTTATAAGTTTATCTCTGTATATGTGTTACTTTCTTATTTGTACAAATAGCTTTTAATTATTATTTTATTGCATTTGATCAAATCTGATTCAAAGCTCATAGCCCCTGACAATCTGCACTGTCTGTTTTCCCTCCTCAGGCCTTTTTGGCAGCATCCATCTAGGAAGGCACCCAAAATGTAGGAGCTGGGCAATTCATTAGCCAAAAATTGGTTTGACTTTAGCGTCTTCTGTGTTTTCTTCAGATGTAGATGCAGAAATGGAAAAAATACAGGTGACTGAAACTCAGTTTTTGGTAGACCCGTTTTACTGTGGAGAGTGATCCTTCGTGGCATTTAAACACATTCTCTTTAACCAGAACATTTGCCTTAATGTGAACTGGATCAGCAGCTTAATAGTGTCTGTGGGCAGTTAGTGGGATATTCACAATGCTTCGGGTTTGGTAAAACCTGACACTAACTTTTATGCCAAGCCATTTCCTCCCTGAAAAATGGGCATCTTTGACTTAGTTTCAGTCCTGTCATGGCATTGCCAGGTTATCTTGACAAGTGCTTCACTTGTCAAGCATTTTGCACTTTGACTTCCACATTTATGAGACTTGGATAGCATTTACCAATCTTGCAAATTTGCTGGGCTCAGTCATCTTTTATTTCTCAGATACTCTTGGAGAAACAGTTGTTGTGTTGCTATGTTGGTGGATCATGCTATTTTGAAGCTGACAAATCAGTAAGACAATTGAAAAAATGAAAAAAATCCCCGTGCGTGCAAGGAACCCCATAGTGCTGCATAACTCAGAGCAAAATCACTATAAAAACCAAATGGATATATGTCTGCTTAAAGACTGAAGGAGTAATCCAGGGAGAGTAGCTTACTAAATGTCTAAATATTAAGTAGAGGTTTCGTTCTCTCATTTGCTTCTGGGAGCATTTTAGAAAAATGCCATTGAGCGGCAGATCACAGAGACTTTACAGAAGGCTGTTGTAATTCATTATAACAGAGGATCTGCACCTACAAACACAAATATTACTCATTTTACTAATGTGATGAGTCTCACTGGAATTTATGGTGCCTTTACCAGAGCCTTAAGCTATAATTTTGTCATGACTAGTTTGTATGATCAAACCTCTGACCACAGAATTGTTTATAAAGCCACTGATTGCCATTGTGGTCTCTTTCTGCGTCATTAAAACTTTTCCAGAGAAGTTGCCTTATTTAGGACTTTTTTCTAGTTTTGCTATTGTATGCATGTTTTTATATTTACAAGAGAGAGACTGAAAGAGATGCAGGTTTTTTCATGTATATATATGTAATGGTTATTAGACATTTACATGCTATCTTTTTAACTATCATATTCTTAATTTCTGTGGGAAAATTGACCATTTCTTTTACAAGTAGTTTAACTGTAAAAGGAAAGTAAACAGTCTACATAACTGGATTGTTATTAAATGCATTTAGTATTAGAGAGACATTCAATATAAATTGTATTCAAGGTTATTTTATATTAGTTTGTGCATGTGCATATATACATACATTTAAATATATAAACCAAATTGCTTTCAATGGGAGTGCTATAGCAAGGAAAGTGAAGCCTAGTTTAGCTAAGAAAGGAAGTACCTATATCTTAATAGATATTTTAAAACCAAATTATTTCTATTAGTTTGCTACCCTTATGAAATGGAAGTGTGTGAAATATGGCCCTACCGAAGCCTATGGCAGAGCTCCCACTGTCTTCAAAGTTGTCTGGATTTCACCGGGTGTATTTTCTCAAAGAGAGCTGCCAGTAACATCTGCCAGCTGGAGATCCAGTTAGATGTGGGTTAAGACAAAAGAAATGCATATCAGCATTTCACTGCACGACGAAGGAGGAAGGCTTTGAAAGCCTGCTGTGGTAGATGAGCACCTAAATGTACTTTTTCATTTAAAATAAAATAGGGGGAGCACCTGACTGATATTTCTATTTTGGTGCATCTTTGTAGGCATAATCACGTAAGGGCACAACTATGAAGTGAGTGTCTCTCACCTAAGCTACCAGGTTTCAGACTGTTTGAGGTCTCATTTCACTTGAAATCTCATCCCTGCTACCTCTGGAGATTGTACGTATACTTCTTTTTTGTACTCTCCCTTTAATTTTCCAGGGTACTTACTGTCCTATTTCCTGCAGCTTGCTGCCTGGATCCTTGCTGAGTAAGGAGGCATGTTGTCCATAGCCTCTTCAAAACCACTTGATGTGCTTGTAGAAAATGAGCATTATCTAGGCGAGTCTGTCCCCTGGTCACATTGCTGTTATTTCACTTATCTCCATCATTATTCATTAAGAAAAGAAAATAACATATAACCTTATATTGGATAGTGCCGGCATTGCAGCAGATGTGCTCTATCTAGAAAGGGCAACCTGTGACACCCAGGTTGGAGGTTTGGATTTTGCAAAATCCCTCCTGTGTGCTCATGGGCAATAATGATGATGGCTTCTGCATATTTTCACTTTAGTGTCTTTAAAATTCTACACATGGATAGGAATATCTTTAAAATATTATTTTTCTGATTAACAGGCTGCACATGGATAGGAAAAATTGGAAAGTGTAAAGTCTGTATTCCTATGGGCCATGAATTAAAAATGAAAACCACAGGTGGTTTGGGTTTTCTCCTTCTAAATCAAAACATGATGACTGAGGCTTAGCCAAAACCAAAATATGGCTGTCCATGGCCATTTTTCAATATAAGTCCCCCAGATTTGTTATACATTCCTCTGAAAATCTTTGTTGTTAATATGTTGGGCACCATGAGTGTCCTGCCCACAAAGGAGTTTCTCATTTGACTGTTTTTAAACTTTTTTTTGTTTAATATTCCTAGCATTTTGCAAACACAGTACCTTCTTTTTGAATAGGATATATCTATCACATTGCCTTCTTTATTACATTCTGGTATTTCTTTAAGGGAATAATCTTTGTTTTGGCTTCTAATAAACATTATATTATGATAGCCTAAGAACCCAGAAGTCATGCAGCTAAAGCATTACAAAGATAAGAATTTGTTCTTTTATCTTCTCTTTATAATATCAAAAGATGTTTTGCTTAGTTCATTGTGTCAAAGATTAATCATTTTCTGACCTTGGAAATCCAAACATTTCAGTACATTGGAAAAATGATCAGACGTATAAATGGAAAAGATTTACATTGTTTGTGGTGTCCAAGATGATAGAGATCTGTGCAGCAACAAATTCCCAAACTATTTCCCATGGTTATGAATATTAAACTGTAGGCTTTAGAGGGTCAGAAAAAGGCAAGTGTTGACTTATTAAATCATGTTCCAGTGTAAAAAAAGTAATCAAGAATTAACTAAATAGTAATCTTGCCCATGTTAGTTAAAAAAAAAACCAAAACGCTATGGCTATTAGAACATTTCTCTGCAGGAAAACGGCTTTGCGTATATTCCCCTCTCCTTCTTTTTTTTTAAACTTATTTATTTTATTAACACATTATTTAAAACCACCTAGGAATAGAATTATAGATTTCTGAAATTTCTTTTTGAAGATTTATGAAAATCTGTCAAAATTGCTCAAGAAAGTCAATGGCAACCAAATAATAAATGAGGAGCCTGAAGGATAGAAACTGGCAGCATTTACAAACCGACTGCCTCTCAGGTTTTGGCAGTAATAGAAACTGAGTACCAAAAACATAAGCATCTTATTTCAGAGAAGTGCCAAACATCCCTCAGTGCAGTGAAGGTGAGATTTGCAAGTGCTGAGACTACTTTTCTATTGACCATGAAAGTAGGACTTTAAGATTAGACACACAGACTTGGGTGTTTTGATTATAACATGATTTATCTAAATACTGTTAGAAAGCAGGCATTTTCCTAGATTCTTCTATTAAGTTTAAATTTAATCTGAAGAATTAAAAATCATCTAGATCCCTGTATCCTTTTGAAAGTTTGAGGTTCACCTAAAGCTTCCCTTACTGATTGCACATCCCTGCTGATTATGATGTTGTGTTTTAAGAATTATAATTACTGCTACTCTTAGGTACTGGTAAGTCAGCCAGTCTTAGAAAACCTTGGGTAGATCAACAATAGTACAAAAATAACTTCTGTATGCCATAATTTCTAAATTTTTAAAACAACTTCTGTGTCTTGGGGGTTAACATCAGGACTGCCACGCAATGAGTTGCCAAAAAATATTAACGTAACTTAGGTTGAAACTCATTGCTCTGTACAGCGCCACCTCAAAAACATGAATTGAATACCAGTTTTGCTCCACTGCCTAACAGTAAATTTGAGACAACAGGATCTGCCATATTTGTAGGGAGTTTAGCACCTGATGTTTATAAGCAGGTGCTGCTTTTCAGCTTCATACCAAGATATGTTCCATTGATGAGATGAAGTGATAGAAAGGTGCTAGCTGCTGAAATGGAGGAAAATATTTTGACTAACCACCACAGTTCCTGAAGCAATCTACTGCCTTGCCAGTGCCGAGGGTTTGCCAAGTGAGACACTTCAATTGCAGGAATCCATAGTATCCAGTCACTGTGTCCTGCATAAATAAGTACAGTCAACAGCTAGTTATGGCATTAGGTGTATTAGAGGACTTTCAAGGAACCATTTTTTAGGCTGCAGACTGCTATGAGATTTGAGAGGCATAAACCTCTGTCACTGTTAATTGTTACATCTTCTTACAGCAATGAATAAAAGGTGATGGTCTTCTGCACCGAAGAAGAAGACCATCACCTTTATTTGCACCGAAAGCTTGACCTCGGCCACCAGTGAGGAAGTTTCAAGACTTTTAAATACAAAGAGAATATTTTATTTGTGGCTGAGGCAATATTTTATTTATTTTATTTTATTTTATTTT
>NW_010330757.1:0-23804 GCF_000700745.2 Antrostomus carolinensis
CCAAACAAGGGAAGGATGACAAGTTCTCATTCAGAAGGAATTACTTTGTTACTTTCCAAGGTTTGTTTGCTAGCATGGAGACCATCTTGGACTGGAAGTGCACTTAGTGCTAGTAATCCTTTTTCTCTGTGTTGGGACTCCTCAATGATCTAAATTTTATCCAGACCCTTCTAACAGCAAGCAGTTTCAGGGCACTGTGAGTGCAACTCTTTTCTGCTTGATGGGGCAAACAAGTAGCAGTGGGAAGGTGTGGGAAGTGTGCGGTCTGTGGGTGATTGAGCAGCCCTCTGCACAGCCATGTGGCAGGAGAGATTCAAGAGGGAGAATAAAGGCATCTTCCTCCCACCCCAGTGTCTGCATTTCTCCTCTCCTACAGACTGCACTGTGTAAAACAGTGAGAGTCAGACCCCAGAGAAGTGGGGGTACAGTTAATTTAATCTTGGGGTTTTTTTGCACTAGGTCTTAATAAAATTTTCCAGTTTCCACTGTTCTGTCTGCCCCACCAGTCCCAGTCTTGCTACCTTATTTGTATCACAAAGTGGTTTGCCGATAAGGGGTCTTAGAATCATAGAATGGTTTGGGTTGGAAGTGACCTTTAAAGGTGACCTAGTCCAACTCCCCTGCAGTGAGCAGGGACATCTTCAACTACATCAGGCTGCTCGGAGCCCCGTCCAATCTGACCTTGAATGTTTCCAGGGATGGGTCTTATACCACCTCTCTGGGCAACCTGTTCCAGCGTTTCACCACCCTCATTGTAAAAAAATTTCTTCCTTATATCAAATCTAAATCTACCCTCTTTTAGTTTGAAACCATTACCTCTTCTCCTATTGCTGAATGCGCTGCTGAAAAGTTTGTTCCAATTTTTCTTATATACCGCCTGTAAGTATTGAAAGGCCTCAATAAGGTCTCCCTGGAGCCTCCTCTTCTCCAGGCTGAACAAACCCAACTCTTTTAGCCTTTCTTCATAGGAGGGATATTCCATCCCTCTGATCATTAGTTGGTGAAGGGGGTTGTTTAAAGGGCTGCTCTGTGTGTTTCTCACACTCAAGCCCCTGTGGACTGTGGAGCCATGCAGTGCAGGATTCATAATGAACCGGTAATACCACCAGAATGGAAATGCTGCTCATTTATTCTTTGCTTGCTTTAGGACTGCATGATGCAGAAACCTGGCTGTGCTTTCAGATGGATTTTAATATCCATTTTTCTCATTTCCCTTTTTGCTGGGAAGAGGTTGGATATACTAGTTGGGATTGTAAGCAATTAGTTTTCTTCTTTTGTGTTTAGGCTTTTGCCAACCATAAGGAAAAGTATACGTTTATAAAATTGTCAATATATATCTATGTGTAATGTATAAATCTATAAATAATGTCATAGATTTAAATGGAACCAATGGAAGCTACCCTGTTTATTTGCCTTTTTGTGTGTAACAGAGCCTTAATCCTTGTCAGAAGTTAATAAGTCATGTTTGTTGGTCCTCTCCTCTCACCGTGAGGTTTCGTTAGATCATGAGCTGAACCAATGGTTTGTAATCAATACGGCAATTGGCACAAAAATCTTAAAAGTCAACACTTGCAGGGTGAACCGGCTACAGAAAATAAACTGACTGGATAATAACAGTGATTTTTTGGGAGGATTCATTCCCTGCTCTGATTTACTGGGTAAGTGCACAAGCCCAAATCTCATTTAAATGGCACAGGTTAGAACATTGTCTAAATTAAGCAATGCAATACAGCTACATTAAGTTGTGATGAGCTATACTTATTATTAATCACTGTTGACAAAATTTTAAAAAAGAATAAAAATAAAATGCAGGAAATTCAAAGTATCAATATTATTGATTTTCAAACAAGAAGTTTTTATCCACAGGAATGACAACAGTCTAATATGACATCAATTTGAAATGAAGTAACTAATTTGAAATGTCTATTGTTTATAGAAAGCATTTTGAACTGTGTCAATAATGGTGTTCATTAAATATTACCCTGTAATCTCCTTCACTGTGGGAAGATGTTTGCCATTAACTTTTTCTTTTCAACAACAACATTAATTATTTTTCATTGTACAGTTGTTAATAACCACAATGATATTTCCAGACCCCAAGCTAACTGTGACAAATCAAAGATTTATTTTCTGTTCCAGCTCTGTAACCAGTATGGTGGAAGTCTCTGATCAAGCAGCTTTCATTTATTCCTGCCCTAGTTCTGGAAAATGAACACAAGGATAATTTGTAATTTATCTTACAAATTTTGAAATAAAAGTACTGAATTATGTATTCTGGTTCTGAACAGACTGCTCTGGAAAAGAGGATCACTCAAGGTCACACTGGAGTGATGGTTGGGTTTCATTTTTTTTGCTGCTGTGTTCATATTTACTTATTAAATATGCCACCTGTAGGCGGTAGGAATTGTTTATTTTTTACAGATATGCTACTATTGAATGTTATGTAGAGGTCAAGTTAATTTCCTCAAATATCTTACCCTGTCAGACATCTTTCCTTTTGAACGTTGTTTTCTTTTACTTTATGTATGGGGCCCTTTATGCTGAATCAGTAGCTCATACACTTGCAGTTAAATATGAACTGGTACTGTGGCTTGGGTGAGTCATCTGTCTACCCTTCTGCTATCTGAGAAGTTATGCAAAGGGGAGATGGAGGTCACTTCTGTTACAGGAGTTTGGTCAGCTTGTTAGGTTATGATGATGGGTGCTAAAAGTCAGTTCTGATTTCAGACAAAATATATTTGGTGACATTTCTTTGCCATACAGACCAGAGTAGTTTTCATGTCAGGACATGACAGCTTTATGTCTTTCTCTTCATGGCCTGATCTCACTCCATATTTTTAATTCTTTCATCTCTGGTACTTGTAACCTAAAGATACTGAGAGGAAGTATTTACATCCATATTTGTACCCTGGTTTTGATTTTATTAAGTGCATTGGTGTTAAAAAATGTAGGACCTGCACCTGGGCTCAGTGCCCTGTTGCTGCCTCTGCTTCCTGGGCAGAGCTGGGGGAAATGTGGCCAGTCCCTAAAGAAGTGTTGTCTATGAGAGAGTGAGGTAGTTTGTTGCAAGTAGAGATTTTAAATAACTTTGAGGTAGCAGCAGTTTATGGTTTATTATTGTTAGGTAAATCACAGGATTAGATTGTATGGTATTTAATGATGCTTGATTATCAGCCAATTAACAGAATGATTTAACAAAATTTGTTAAAATCAAACATCAGCTTAGTTAAAGATTGGAGAATGGCAAGGTTGACACAAGACAGTTGTAAGAGTTTCTTAAATCAAATCACACACACACACAAATACACACAAACGTAGAGGTTAACCTATGATTTTGACTTTCTCCTTTGTAAATTGTAATGAATTTCTGTTATCAAATAACCTTTAAACTTTGCAAAATGCAGTTATAGTGAATTACTCACCTTTTTCCTTCATCAACATCTACTAGCAGATGATCTTTGAACCTTTTTTGTTTGTTGGCATTTATCAGCATATGATTTGTGAATCTCACAAATTCTACCTTGAGAAATCTACTCGGAGAGGCGTCCCAGCCCAGGGGGAGATACTGGGTCACAGCCCACCGCCATCCCAGAGAGCTCAAAGGGCCTCACTTGGGACTTAGGATCACTATTTATATTTATAAGATCACAAAATTAATGATTCTGGTCAGTATCTTTTTTTTTTTTTTTTTTTTTTTTTTTTTTTTTTTTTTTTGGCAGGGGGTGGGAGGGGAGGTGCGGTCACAACTTGTGTGAGATGATTCGGGCATCTCAGCAACTGTGCAATTATGGTACTTTCCAGATCATACAGATCTGGTATCAGACGGGGCTATGATACAGGCAGTAGGAGTTTCGGGTATGGTTAGGTAATGCTTGATTGTCCCAACTCACTACACTTGTAACCTATACAAGAAAGTGCCAGATCATCCCAACTCTTGTTGATCCCAACCAAAACAAGAACACAATGTTGACTCATCCTGAGATCACAAAGTGGCCTGGGGGGCTGCACCACCACAAGCAGCACCATTGAACCACAGAGCTTAAGCACCTTAATGGCTAATATGGCCTCTGTGTGTGGCCCTGGGTCCTTAGGGAATTAGATTCTTACTGAAATATTATGGACATAGCCTGTAATAAAATGGGCCAGGAGGAAATTCTGCAGAATGAAAGAACTGGACTTGAGGGTTTTATCTCAGAGCAGCTGTCATCTGGTTTGTGGACTGAATGTCTGTTAGCTGCTGGAGCCCATGGAGTGCTGGGAAGGAAATTTCTCTGTAAGTTTCATCCCAAAAAGCTCCAGTTCCTACAGCAGGAACAAAGTACCATAAGCGGGGATGGTCAGGAGTCACCAAAAGTGCATTCGTAGTGCAAATGCAATAGCAGTGTAGACATACCTCTTTGACTTCATATTATTGTGAACTCTCATCTGGTTTCATGGGACTGAGCTTTTTTTTTTTATTATTATTTTATCAACTGTGCTATGATTTCTGTAATTTACTTAAATAGTGTCCCCAGAATTCAGTTTCTCAGCATAATAATCAGATCTCTTCTTTTAGTTCTAGTAATGGTTTGTCAAACTAGATGCTCAGAGCTCTTTGTGATATTTACACACAGTGGCAAAAGGAAATAAGAAAGTGGCGAAATCTCCCTTCTGTTGATGCAGAAACTGGGGCAGGTGCTGGAGGCTAACTAACTTTAACATATATCCAGTTTATTAAGAAAAGCACAGCCCTCCAGACTGCAAACAGCCTGTAAACACAGTCCAAGCGGGTAAGGCAGTGCCTGGACTATGAGGCCATACTGCCCTTTCCTCCTACAGAGCAATAACAAAAAGCCTGAGGTAAAGTCATCTTAAGGGAAATGTCCTGTAAGGTTAAAAATAAAAGGGGAAGAAAACAACAAAAGGATTTATTGATTGTCCCTGCTCTCCATCCTGCCTGGCAGCCCCCTTTAAGGTCTGCCTATGGTCCTGCCAGTCAGGAAACAGGAATTAAAGATCTGTCAATCACAGATAGCAAATAAACACTATCACATCCCATGAGCCTTTTCTTCTACAATGTGGCTACCTAATCATCAAAGCCATTTCCAGCTGGTTTTGTCTTTTCCTGCGTGCTGAATGTGGCTGGGGACTATTTGAAACACCAGTCAGCCCACTGCTGGAGAGAGGCTGGTTGTTAAAAACACAGCATTTAGGGCTGCTGCTGGAGAAGACAAGAGGAGAGAAGTGCAGAACAGGATTACATGTGGTCATCCTGTTTGTTAGTGCCCGCGAGGCTCCCATCCTGTGTCCTGGCCAGACCCTCTCCAGGAGGGTCACTCAGAGGACTGCAGTCTCTGCTCTTGCTTTGAAGTGTCCTCCTGGGAGGAAGTGGGTGGGCTGGGATTTGTACATTACCCAAGTCTGAAGGATGTTAAACTTTTGTCTTCCTGGAAAGTGAAGCCATATCTCCTGCCAAGGGGGCTGCTGGGGATGATGGGAGAAGAGGACTCTGCATCAGACCAAAATCCAGGTGAGAAAGAGATCTTCCTGTGAGAGGGCAAGACTACCATATGTTCTTGTGCATTTTTAAAGCTGACTCTCTGGAAGCTGACATTTTTTTGGGAAGCCTGAGCTAAATGTATTCCCTTACATTTAGAGACTGCAAAGGAACACATTTCAGAAAACAGTATTTCACCTTGAAGTTAATTTCTCTGCAGTCTAGTATATCTTATTTTCCCTAAGATTTGGGGCCCATCATGTCTTCTCTTTGAAGCTTGAGCCTCTCTCTTTTATCTCTTTCTTTCTCTCTCATTTCTTCCTTTATTCTTGGTTTTTTTTTTTTCTTTTTCCTTTCTACCCTCCCCCCCCCCTTGTTACCACTTCATTCAAGGTTGTGTGGATTGTGAGAACTAAGGACTAGCTACTGAGCATTAAACGACTACAGCAACCTAGACTGTGTAGCAGATTTCTGATTTTTGTCTTAAATCCAAGATCTTTCAGGTTTATTTGAGAGCAAGTCAAACACAGCTTCAACTCTTGAAGAAACGTAATGATTTCTAGTAGAAGGGATTAAGTTGTAGAATTTCATGGAAAGAGATCAGAGCGTGTTCCTCACTACATTGCTGAGTATACTTTTGACTTTCCCTCTAAGACCCATGAAACGGGTAAAAAAGTGGAGAATAGAATACTGCTGATACCTTCTGTCTCTGTGAAGTTGTAGGTGAATCAATTTCTGTTGATAAAAGGCTTTAATATTCTTTTAATGGTATTGGCTTTGGCTAGAGGAAAATCAGACTTCTTTCAGGATTTTTAGGTTTCAGGATTTCTTTGGTGTGAAAGCATTGTGAAGACAGTAAGATTTTATCCAAGTTCAAGAAGCTCCCCTGGCTCCAAGGTGGATCTGCCTCCAGCCCAGGCTGAGGCAGTTAGTGATAGGGAAATGTCTCTTTGAATTCATATTTATGAGGGGAAAAACTGGTTTGAAAAAGAAGGAAGGAGCCATCAGGAGAGATTATTGACTTGAACAAAAAGACCATCAATGACTTGAAGAAGGAGGAGGAAGGGAGGAGACAGAGAAGTTCAGACACCCAGATCAGCATGCAGAAGAGTAAGAGGAGGTAAATGGGGTCCCCAGCAACTCATGGAGGTTCAACAGTGGAGCAGATACCCACATGTAGGCCATGGAGAACTCCATTCTGGAGGAGAAAGCTGTGCCTGAGGGCAGTTGTGACTACACCTCTACACAGAAGATGCTCAATGACACAGCGGGGTGCGAGGAGGTGAGCTGGACCTGTATGCAGCCTGTGGACATCCCCATGCCAGAACTGGGACATGTGCTCAAAGAGGTCCATGACACCATGAGAAGTCCCCTTTGGAAAACTTTGTTCCTGGACTCTCGCAGCCAGTGGGAGGGACTTCATACCAGAAAGATCAGCATAGATGAACTGACTGCAACCCACATTCTCTGTCCCCTGTCTCCCCTGAATGAGGAGAAGGTAGAGAAATAAGGAGCAAAGTAATTTGAACCAGGAAGAAGAGAGGGGGTGGGGGAAAGGTGTTTTTAAGATGTGATTGTTATGTCTCACTGTGCTACTCTGAATTAAATTGATTTTTCTTCCCCAAGTTGAGTCTGTTTTGCCTGTGACCATAACTGGTGAGTAAGCCCTCCGTGTCCTCATTTCAACTCATGAGCCCTTTGTTGTATTTCTCTCCCCATCACACCAGAGGATGGAGGGGTGGTGGGAAGTGAGTGAGCATCTGTGATTAAACCACCACACTCACACTTACCTTTGATATGATCAGTACACATGTACAGCCCATGTACTAAATATGCTAAATCTACCTTTTCTTTCCTGAAAAGGCCATTTCCGTGCTTACTCCTGTCCATCAGGCAGGTGAAGAAAGAGGACATATGTGTGTGAGAATGGCTATCCTGGATCAGACTAAAGGTCCCTTTGGCCCAGTGTCTTGGCTCTGACAAACGCCAAGGGAGGTGTCCAAAGACAGTGAAGGTCGTGCAGAGATATTTCTGTCTTCTCTCTCCTCCCACCCAGTCTCCTGCAATCTGGGATTTCCTGTGCATGATGTAACATCTTGGTGAACCCTAAATTTAATCTGCATACAATGCCTTTCTAAAATTACTATACTTGTTTGTATTGGTGCAGATAGTAAGCAACCTAGACTAGCACAGAAAATGTGTTAGGTGCTACAGAAACATGGGACAGAAAAGCCCTCTCTGCCCCACCAGATCCATGCTGACAGTGAATTTACAGTGCTGGTATGTAAAACACATTAAGCAATTTAAAGTAGAGGAGGATGAAGCAGCTGTGAAGACATTATTAGTCTTCCGCAGTATCAGCACATCAAGCATCTTTGTATTTTCCATTTTCCTGTAGATATCACGACAGAGGAAACCTCAACAGGACTTGAAGGATGCTTCTTGACAAGGAAGGGCAATGCAAGAGTTATCCATCCTCTCACAATCCTCTTCTTCTTTTTGTTTTTAAACTTTTAAAACAATTTCCTTGTTTCAGTTGCTTACAAAAAATTTTTCTTGAGCATGAAGGAAAAGTATGGGCAGAAGTATAAGGTGTGTCTTCGCCAACAGGCAATGTGGATGCTCAGGCTCAATAACAAGGAAGATTGTTCTTTCGGTATTCATAAGAAATTGGAGGAGGGAGATGGGAAAAATATAGAGAAGAACATGAAGATACAGCAAAGAAAGTAATTAAAGGAGGGAAGCAAAGAAAAAAGACAGAAATTGGTGTGGTTAAAGTAATATACTGGGAAAATCATTTTCCAAGGGAAATTCTGAGCTGATATGAATGGAAAGGGTGCTGTTGCTCAGCAAAGAAACCACTACAGTCTTTGCCCTGAAAAACTGCTCCAGCTCAAGTTTTCTCTGTTTGTTTTCTTGTGAGAAAGGGTGGTAAGTTACCAGTCACTAAACACCAGTGACCTATTGTAAATCCCTGGGATTGGCAAACATCCATGATGAGTGTCAGGCAGTAACTCCAGTGCTGCAGAGCAGCAATTCCTCAAGTGCTGAGTGTAGAAGTGTAGAAGGGGAAAATCAAGCTCCTACCCTCATGTTTTAGATTTTTATTTGCACTGCCCAATAAAGGCTATGAAGCACATAGGTACAGTACCCACATTTTCCTGATCTGCTAAACTCTTCATGTACTGTTTTTTAATATAAAACTGCCATATTTTTGTTTGCATAGTCATAAATCTTTAAAAAAGATCCCAGGTTACTAGTGTGACACCCCCCCCCCCCCCCCAAAAAAAAAACCTTTATGAAAGGTAATAAAGTGTAATATTTTCTCTCACACTAGAGTTTATCTCGTCTTCTTTGTCTTTTAGCATGAGCCTCAGCACTAGATAATTATACTTTTTAAATTTTTCAGTTATTTTAATGAACATGGTGCAAGTGAAAAATAAGCACTAGTGTAGAACCTGCCAATTTCCTTCCATTCCCATCCCTCTCGTAATTTGTTCCTTTACATTGGTTCCAATAGTCACTCTCCTTGGTAGCAGAAATACTGTAACATTGATGTCTGTTGGCTTCTCTTCTCCAAATGGCAAAAACTCTGAGGAATAGCCCCTTGCTTAACATGTCAAAATGTGAGTTCTGGCTGGCGATTGCTTTGGTTTTGTTCCCTTGAGATCTGCCGGAGCCAGAAATCAAAGCATAATTTTGCAGATGTTGAGATCCTGTAAGCCCCCTAGGTTGCAAAGCTAAGCCATAAAGCCAGCTGGCACTGCGTACGTGTGCTAAGAATGTAAAAGTATACATTTTTAGTTTTTAACCAGCAATGACCAACCGCTGGTAACTTCAACAAAGTGAAGCATTCTTAGCTTTATTTTTGGAGAGTAAGTAGCTCTGTGCATTCCCCCGAGCTCTTCCTCTGTTCTAGTGCTGCTGTTTTAAAGATGCTGTTCAGAAGTATAGAAGTTTCTGTCGTGCCTTTCCAGCATATCTGCTATCCTTTAAAGGGATACCGCACTCTGACGGCACCTTCAGTTCACAGCAGAAAATCTAAGAGTTATTTCAGGGAACCATAACCTTGTTGATTTCAAACTGTTTTACTTTTCTTCTAAAGGAAATGCATTCAAGGGACAGTCAAAGGCCCCACAATGTCTAAATTAAAATGAGAAGACGATGGGACAGCTAGCAGTCTCACCTGCAAAGAGGCACTACATAGCCAAAATGTGTATGTGAGGTCAGACAAGTATGGCACAATTCTGTGTTGTCCACTACAGGGAAAATTGAAAAATAAGTATTTAAATTTCTGAAGGATTTGGACAGTAAACTGTAGGCTTGTATCTTTTACTCTGGACTTTTCCTTTCATGTATTCATTTGTGGTCCTTCATTCAGTGAGACATGTCTTTGCTGAATCTTTAGAATAGAGATAGCTGGTTAAAGCAATGATGCTAGTGAGATGTTTTGCATTTAGGTCTGCACAGAGCAAGGAGAGGAAAAAGTTTCCACTTCCTCCAAACTTTTAGAATTTGGAAATGATTTTTATTTCCTACTAGGACAAAGCAAAGACCTTTCAACTTTAATATATGAAACCTATTCAGTGGCAAGACTGCCCCAATATAGAAAGAGGTTATGGTCTTGTGCTCACTCAGGATTTGATTGAGTCAACTTCAAATTGGGATGAAAGAATTCCTTGCTGGATAAACAGATGTCAGGATCTCACTGATGCTGTATGAACAATGCAGAAGGCACTCACATTTGGTTCTCTAATGTCCAGCCTTGTACTCTGACTACAGCGTTACTTTGAGCTTTTATTTCTCTCAGTATTGATCAAAATTACAGGACCTGTGGAACCCTTCCTAAAGCAAATCGCACCCAAACTGCTAGGTTCTTATGCACAGTTTTACATTTCAATGAAGTGGTATTTTCCAATGAAAAAAAAAAAAAAGTTTAATTGAAAAATTCCTGACAAACTCTAATCCTATTAACTTCACTGTGGTTGCACATATGCTAATGAGAGCCGTGTGTGTGAGACTGTTGCTAAATTTGCAAAACACAATACCCAGGACATGCATATTATATGTAGTTTGACACAGGCACATATGGTTTATATTCTGTATTCTAAAACAATATTATGAACATTTTATAAGGTTGCAAAAGTGAGTATTGTAAATTCAAGAAATGCAAAAGTTATTGAGGCATGCACTTTGGACTCTCCCTCTCTACAGTGTAATTGGCCATATACACCTTCTACTTCCTCTTCTTTCCCCGCTTGTCCTTCTCACATTCCTCCTCTCTCTCCTCACTGCCTTTCCTCTCTGGATAGCTTTCCTTTTTAGAAAATAGCTCCTCTCACACATGGCTCTAACATGGCACTAAAAGCCATCATGAGCTGATACTGTTGTGTTGTCTCTCGTATCTTCCTTTTGTCCTTTCAGGTCAGACTAAGTTCTGAAAGAAGAAGGATACCTGCTTCATGGAGTGTGGGCAGCATTTACCATGTAAGTGCTTTGTTCTTGATTGCTCTTTGGACACTTCACAGTAAACACAGTTCAACAATAATTTCATTGAATATATGTGTTATGGCGTGTATTATTGCCTTTAGTTAAGCGATTGCTAACTTACAAGGCATTAGTTTTTTGACAAGAGATGTCCTTGTGTACCAAAATTATGTCAATTTTCCTATAACAACGCACCTTACTTTACAGATAAATAGTTATTACTCTTTTGCTAGGGTATGTGATTGATTCATTTTGATACTCTGTCTCTCAGGCCTATGCAGAAGTCTTTGTTGATGTGAAACTCCAGTGAAATTGTCAGGACACTGTTCATGCTCAAGGATTTGCCCCCACATTTTAACTTCGAGACTGAAGACAGACAGACGATTCCTCAAGAAATAGAACAGACAGAGCTGATTGGGAAGGATCTGGGGTAGGGGTAGGAGCATCTCACTGCTTTCATCAGATTTAGTGTCTAGTCTGAGGTAGACATCTGTGCTCTGTCATTAACCAATGGAGAAAAGTTGCAGAAATTAATTCCCCTTCAGTGTTATCTATCTTAATTGTCTATCTTTGGATAGGATAAATTGTTTTCTGGAGGCTCTTACTCTCTCTAATCAAGAGGTTTTAACCATGCTGCTTAGATACCATGACTAATTTTATAGATGGTTAAGGTACAATGAAATGAATCTCACATTTTGCTTCAGTTTCAGGTGACTCCTGAGCTTCCATACTGAGTGCTTTCATGGTGTGTGGTCTTGTATTGCCACTTGCATGATGGTGGAGAAGTTGACAGGAGGGTGACTGCACTGTACATGTCCTACAGCAGAGGAGCTAATCTAAGCTGCAGATTCTGTGATGCATCACAGCGATTCTGGCTTATATACATTAATATCATGCTGATCTGAAAGGAAGTGTTTTTATTCAGCTTGACAAGCTGAAATATTTAAATCCAGTTGACTTGACCCAAAAGAATGTATTTTGCTTACATTTTCCCTATGGAAAATTGAAGCATTTCTGGAAAAAGTAACATTTTCCCACAGAAAACTTTTTTCACTTAAAAAAAAAAAAGTTTTGATGGAACATTTCCAACCAGCTGTAATTATAGTGCATACATAAAAGGGGCCAAATTAATGCTGTAAGGGCATTCCTAAGTGTAGTCTATCCATAGTCTCTGATTGTTAGTCTTTGCAACATCATAACTTTTGAAAGCTATGAAATGTTTGTAACATTCATAACTTCTTAAAAATTCATATAAACGTACTGTGGTGTATTCTATGTACATTGACCTATGCTAAATTAAAGGACCAAATCATGATACAAGCAGTCATCCATTAGGTACTGGGCAAAGACCACCAAACTCATATTCATGTCTGAAGCTGTTACTGCATCTGATTCCAAGCCTCTGAAGGGTTCAGTCTTATATCACTAACAAGTCAAGAGTAGATGTAAATGATAATTCCTAAAGTGTGAAAAAGAATGTGGCCATTTTCAGATGAGCTGCTATCCAGTTTTCTTGGAAATAGGTACATTTTTTGGAGAATAGAAGGTTGTTCCTCTCCTCCCCACAACCCCCACTGGAAGTAACAAGCTTATTGAATTTTACACCCAGGTGTTTGCCATAGAATCTGACACATAACCATGCCCTGGAAAACTATAAAACAATATAATTTATAGAAATAAACTGAGTGAGAATCATTATTTTTTATTGGTACCACTTAATGTGCAGAAAAAGCATACTTTCCAAAAATATGGAATAAACGTTCTGTTAGCCTTATTGGGTCCAAATGTTAGGGTTTAAATTATTTTACTATGCAAACTTTCTTTCATATCTTGGCAGTAGTGATTTCCATTTTTATTCCTTTGGTATCCATAATCTTATTAGAATCAAAAACATATGCTTTGAGATCATTGGACAGATCCCTTCTCCCACCCTACCCCCTTCTCTCCACGTTAAAAAAATGCACCAAAAAGACTGACACTCTAGTATTGAGAATAACAGGAACGATAAAGGAGAAAATGATGCAGACTACCAAGCCTGAATGGGAAAACCATTTGAGAAGCTCAGTTTGATTTTCATGCTTTTGATTTGCAAGTCATTAAAGGTGCAAAAGTCTCCAACCCTCCTGCTGGCTGCCACTCGGAGCCTCACTCCCTCTCCTGCAACAGGAGGCACTCGCACCAGGATCAGAGATTTACAATACAAAAAAGAATACAGGCAGATTTCAGCTTTATAACACTTTTGAGGATGTAACACTTGCTGCAACCCATTCATCTTGATGTCAGGGAATCACATCTCTGATGCTCAAATGTTAACTCATTGCTATGGTTTTGTGAATATCTTTTTTTTAATAAGTAGAGCAATGACAACCTCTTAACTTGTGAGTCCAACAGTTTGGTAAAATGCATTGCATATTCCACCTGGTTGCCTTTAAGCCATGGGCTACTCAGCAGAAGACAAGGAGTTGGTGGCCTTTGTTTAGATATTTTAAAGGTAGCAGACAGATTTTTTTTCTAATTTGTCTTTATAAAAGCACTTAAAATTATATTAAAGTAGCTCATGACAAGTTCTGGCTATCAGAGGTAGAGGCCTAACAAAATATTTCCTTTTCTCTTCTGAGGAAGCTACTTCATCCTTTTATTAATCTATGGTGTATTATGTATGAAATGAGCTTTTATTCATTCTGATGTCCAAAGTTGCAAAGACAGATGAGATTCCTGTCATTAATGTGAGGGAAATACGAATTAAACTCATTGAAAAAATACTCCTGAAGCTCCATATAAGTGTAGCTCAAAGGTTGGACTTTAAAATAAATGCAAACATTCTATGATACATAGATTAATTGTAAATGCACCCAAGCCATCTTAATTCCACCTGGCAGAGACATCATGTAATGACTCTGAATCAGATTAGAAATGTTTAATGTTAAGTGCAATCCAGACTCTGAATTTCTTAAGGGAGCTGTCATTTACTGAATTACAGCCCATCAGCTAATGATGCTTAGAAACATCACTGGGGATATGTGAGTTGTTGCTCTATTTTTGGGAAAGACATTTTTTAATCACTGTTGTGGAAGCAGAACAGAACTCAGTCCAAACAAAAGAGTTGCAGCTTGTGCTTTTTAAATATAATTTTTGAGACACTCTCATTTTGAGATTTGCATTCTGCTTTCAGTTGAAGAATTCCCACTAATTCCAGATATTTTTATAAAAATCTTCTTGATGAAGGGGATTTTTTTTTTTTTCCAATCAACTCTACTTGCATGGCCCAACTTAGATCTGGTTGTTGAGAGGTGAGAGGCTATCAGTTCCTTTGCTGTTTGATCCAGAATGTTATCCTGACATCTTTCAATATGAATTGTGTCATATGTATGATTCTGGTGCTTTAGGGAGCTAGGCAAGATTCAAACCTACCCCTTTAAAGATGGCACTGAATTTCATAGTTTTGTTTGATCCATCATTTACTCTGCTTGCTCTAGTACCAGGAGTTGTGAGATTGTATTATACTTTGTACTTTAGTACACAACGTACTTATTTGAGCGCAACAGAAAATGAACAACTCTAATCCACGTCCAAAATGGTTTCAGCTTTCCAAGGAAGAGGAGCTTTTAATCTAGAAAAGGTACATCCTTGATGAGAAAGTAAGTTGGGTCAGCTTCCTAGGGCACTTAATCCAAATACTGAAGGAGATCAGAGTTGCCCCAATCACCTTTTACAGCTAATGCGGAGACACAAAACCCTCAGTCTGGGTTTATATCACTTAGTTTTAAACACCTGAAGATAGCACTTGCTTCCTCCATGGAAAAATCTCTGGGAAGTTGGAGGTTCCCCCCTCTCTTTCACCACTGGCTATTTCAAAAGCTTGGGATGAATGATTCCTAAATGTTGCCTAATTTGGAGGCCATGCAAATAGCCTACATTATCTACTGATTAAACTGAAAAAGAACAATTGTGGTTTGTTTGAACTTGTCATGAACTAAGGCAGTTTGTCAAATTGGCAGTTACGGCTGAACTACAAACTCAAGTCAAACTTTTCAAAATGGGTATGTAGGACCCCAACCGTTGTATTTGGGAACGAAAATAAAAAGAATGCAATAGGTATGTAAAGAAAAGGACATTGATTTTAGGCAGTACTAAAGCAGCTCCTATTCAAGCAACTTTTAGGCACCTGAACTGGAAGACAAATATCATTACTCTCTGGTATTTTTTGTTAAACAGTAACTGAACATACTTTCTGCATGATGGAGAAATGATCTTAGCTATAAATAGGAAACTGTTGAAGATAATTAACAGTGATTTTTTTCTCTTCCAGAAAATATCCGTAGAAATAACAAAATTATAAGAAAAATATTTTGCTGAAAAAGAGTAACTTTTCCCGGAAGACAAGAGAACTGTTTTTCATTAGTATGAACCATGGGAAATATTGCAGCTTCATCAGTGAAGGTCTGACATACGATTTCTATCAAAGACACATTTCATTTACCCTAGGCTTATTCAGCACTACTCATATACAATGTTCCCTACCAGCTGTTGTTGCTGCTGTTTGCTAGTAATTGATTGCTTTGTTCCTGGCCTGAGAAATAATGTCACTTAGCGCTTAAGATTCTTAATGGGCTACCAGTTTCCTCCTTTACCAAATATTAATTGTGCCAAAAAATACAGAAAGACCCCTAACAAAACTTGGGATACAAGTAAAGTTTTGAGTTTTGTTGCTTAATTTCATTCTTCCCCACATAAACTGTACTGCAGTGAGTATTCCCAACCCTCTAAATTAACACAAATTTGCTAAAGTATCTGCTTCCTTATGTATCAGCCACATGTTCTATTTTTATCTCAGTGGTGAATCCAAGAAGTCAAATTACCCATTACTAATGGTCATGTGGCTGCAGTAGCTGAGAGTCCAGAAAATGTCGAGAAAATGCCTGAGAATGTCTGGGAATATGCAAGAAAAGCACAAGTGTGTGCACTTTGCAGTAAACCATTAGATGAAGTAATCTAGATACATATTTTTTTTGAAAGCTCTTTAAAGAGTAACATTCATGGCCACTCTCATTATGGATTTTCATTCTGGCACCACTTATTCATCTGACTTGAGACTACATTACACAGTTATGTCACTGGGACTTCCACAGTCCTGCATGCAAGCGTAAATGTGCACCAGCACGTGTCAAGGCCTTGAAAAAGGACAACCTCTTATTGATTTCCTTTTTTGGTAGATAGTACTTGCTGAAATGGGTAGGGAGTTGGCCTTGAGGATTCACAGTTGAGACATATGAAAGTAATGAATTCAAGCACAGAAGTGAGACTAATGGATTAATGTAGGGTTGGTTCTTTTTTTTTGGAGGGATTTTTGTTTTTTTTTTTGGTAGCTGCATTTGGAAAGGTGGAATGTGCTTGTCTATGTTTACTTAAAATTAACCAATGCTTAAACATAATTGATGCTGTATTTAAATTTAATTGATACTTATAAATGTGTTCTGTATGTGGCCGGCTGACTTTCCCATTGTCAAAGCCACCACTCTCATTCTTGTGAATTCCTCTAGGAAATTTAGGAGTTAGGGAAAACTTCTGTAGCACATGCTCTCCCTAAAGGATCAGAAATTTGTTATTTACTCAACTATGTTAGTACCTCCAGTAAATGAGAACTTCATTGGAAAAAAATCACTTTATAGAGAAAAGAAGCCATAAGTTTGCTCGAAATTGTATGCGTTCAGTTTAGGGAAATGCAATACAATACATTACAGTACAAAAAATGCTTTGGAATTCACCTAATGACAGGTTCTATAATTAGATTAGGCCTCAGCATTCCTGTTAATGATGTAAAGGAAGTTAGATATGCATTAAACATTTGATAGTTTTTATTCCGGACAGGAACTGAAAAAAAAAGCCTTCATTAGTTCTAATAAGTGTGAGTACTGAACAATTCATTGGTAGAAGTACAAGTGAGTTTATAGCTATAGGCATAAGATCTGGACATAAATATGTAGAAAAAAAAAGTGTCGCATTTTTCTTCAGTGGTTCTAACTGCAAAAATTTAATTATCATTATTTCCTCTTCATGTGTGTCAAAAGGCAAAGGTAAAGAGAATTTTTAAATCTCAGCAAGAAGAACTTTTACCGGATGCTCTCCAGTCTTGTAATACTACTTTTAAAATGTAGACCTTTCTGCAAAGGAAAGAATCAATCCACTGCTTTGTGTTCATATGCTGATCAGAGGGAGTGTTGCTTGATTAACAAATAAAGGTCAAACCAGAATATTCTTCTGAAAAGCATAACTGCAGATGTGATCTGACCATTATCAGTCTTGAGTCTTGTGGTGGTTTGGGTGGATTCACCCTTTTGCTTGCAGCTTGCAGCCAAACACAGCCTGCTCTATCACCCTCCCACCCCCCTCACCCAGGGAATAGGGGAGAGAATTTGGAAAGAAGGGCAAGGACTCACGGGTTGAGATAAAAACTATTTACTAATTAAAATAAAATGATAATGATAACAACAGTGATAACACACTGTACAAATGAGTGATACACAGTGCTCAGCGCCCACTGACCAATTCCCAGCCTGTGCCAGCTAACGATCCCGGAGCTGAGACGGTCCCGAACCGAAACCCCGGAAGAGTGAGCCTGAGCGATCCCCGAGAGAATGTGTACAGTCTTCCGGTCACCCCTGGTTAATATACTGACATGACGTGATATGATATGGAATATTTCATTGGCACAACCAGATGCCAGTTTTGGGTTTTGCTCCTCACTGCGCTTACCCCTCCCAGTCCTGGTGCAGCTGTGAAACAGACAAACACTGTGGCCTTGAGCTGCAGTAACTAAAAACATTGGTATTTTATCAACGTTCTTCTCATGATAAGTCTGAACTGAAACACTGAAAGTAAAATACTGCTATTCTAATTACTAAAAAGAAAATTAACTCTATCCTAGCAAAACCAGGACAAGTCTGTTCATGGGGCGTCATAATGACTCTATGATCTCTGTGCAGGACTCATAGGAAAGGCTTGGCCTCGTGTAATACTAACAGAAACAGTTTATAGTCAAGGGAATTGTGATATAAAATATCTGAAGAAGAGAATGTAGGCACAATATGTGTTTTGAAAATGCATTTGGGACTTCACTGAAAAGCAGAAGAGGAAGGAATATTGTAAAAAAATGCACTAATATCTTGTCCACTTTTTTCCTATTCTATGCCAAGTTGTTATTGAATTATAGTGTAATTAGCATTTCTAAATCATAAACATTTGTATCATGACAGGATACTTAAAAATGTTGAAATGAGGGTTTTCAAAATACACAGTGAAAATTCTGCCTGACCCTATACTCTTTGTCTTGAATTAGATTCCCAAGAGGGTAAAATTTCACCATCAGTTTTCCCTGAAGTGCATTTTGCCACTGAGTGGAAGTGCATAATTTTTACTCCCATGCCAAAGCCTCCCATGGGCTCCCATGGGCATCCCCTTCACTCCTGCCCCAGCCCAGAACACGCTTTCCTTAAGATCTGTGTATCTTGAGCCCATTTGCTAGATGTGCTTCATAATATTGTAATAATAAAGGGAAAAATGTACACTAGTGATGAAATTATTGACTTCTTTCTTTTGGAAGAGACCAGCATCTGGTGAAATCCCAGTTTTACAAGTTCCTAGACAAGTTAACATGGGTTGCTGACTGTAGGGTGCTGTATCAAAGCAGCCAGGGACATAAATGCCAGGACTTTCCGCAGAAACACTAACTCTTACAACAGACCTATAAGAAAAAAAACAGTGAAGCTGGAAAGGGAAAAAAACCAAAATCATAAAAGGTGATGTAATAGATTGTCCAGAAAGTGCAAAAGAGTTTCTTGTAGTACTTTATAACGGCTATGTCAATGATAAATTCATGGTGTAGGGGTTTTTCTGTGTGTGTTGTCCAGTCTTGTCTGTTATGGTTCAGGTACAGAATCTATCTTCCTAGTTATTTCTAACAAATTAATTATTACTAAAATTAAATGCTCAGCTTTGGCCTAAACCTGCAAGCAAATGTGTTAGGGATGTTTGGTCAAAAATGCTTTTCTTTAGTTATAAATATAAGACAATATGTTCTTCACAGCTGCTGTGACAATAAAATTTGTACTTAAAGTCTGACTTATGTATGTCCTATTGAGTGTTCAAGTTCAAGCCAAGTTTTAAATAGATTGGTTCAGTAGCTTTAGAGGTCTGAATGCTTAACATTCATAAATATTTCTTCAACTAAAACAGCCTAAACAAATTCCATTTGGACAATTTCAGGACATTCCAGAGCTTCTTAAGGCCTCTGAGTTGGTGACAGACCGGAGTGATTCATCTGTGTGACAGCAGAGTGTAATAGCCTTGGCCAGGGATCTGGGCCTCTCTGTGCAAAGAGGAATACATGCCAAAGAGGGAAAGATGCAGTGTTTGCAAACTACCTGCTAAACATATATCACTATGAATATTTATGATTACTGTGTGATTCTTGTAATAATAAAGACAAGCACAGATATGAAGATGGATAAATAAATCTGTTAATAATTCATTTTCTCTCTTCGAAATAAGCCCTCTCCTAGCTCTTTTGTGTTTTCTGTTTTTCATCTTAGACCTGACCCATGCTCTTTGTTTGCATAAACACATAGCAAGAAAATTTAATTTGTACAGAAATCTCAAAAACACACTTAAACGCCAGAAAAATACTCAAATTAAGAGCAAATGTCCAAATGGAATTTTAAATAGACTTTACCTATTTTACTTGCACAGTACAATTTCAGAGAGATTTAACAGAGCTTTAACTACAGAAAAGAACATTGATTGATGTATACCAAGGTTCATTGCCTTGCTCTCCAATAGTCATATATTGACTGCAGAGAGTTTAGACTAAAGTATTTCATTCCTCAGGAGGGGTAGCATAAGAATTAAGGTCACTGAGAGGTACAGATGCTTTACCTGTTCATGTGTAGATCCAGTGAAGTTGCATCCTCCTTACAGAAAGAGATAGGAAAACTTCTGAAAATATCAGTAATTATTTTTACAGTTCCTTAAACTTTAGATAGGACTGAAAGAGATAGATCTCAGCCTGTGTAACTCACTGTCTCTACTTTTCTGCTAAAAGGACAGAAAGAATATCTCCTTAATTGCTCTGTGGGTCTCTCTTCCCTTGCTGTTCACACTCCTAGCACCCAGAGCCCTGGAAAACCCAAGAAAATACCAAAATTTGTTGGTGTAGGCTTACTGCACTGCTTTTCTGATTTCTTAGGAATGAAGAGCCCTTTGTATCCTGTGTTAGCTTTTTAGCACTCTGTCTTTTCAGTATCTTGGATTATATTGAGACGACAGTATCCTTCCTGCCATTCAAGTGAAGTCCTCAACAGAACTTCCAATGACCTTATTTATCCTTAATAAGCAGGCTATGATATCTATTCTTAACTATGGCTGTGCTCTCAAGACAGGAATTCCTGTGTGTAACAGATGACAGTAAATTTTGGGTAATATTGGAATACACAGAACTATTATGGTTATTACTTAAGTTTAGGATTTAATAAGCATCATTTTAGAAAGGTGTGACCAAGATGACCAGATCTATGTCCCCACTCATAACAACTAGTCTTTATGTAAACTCCTTACATCTTTTTGCCCTTCAGAAAACTTCTCTCAAATCTTTGCAGACTGATATAAAAATGAATGTTTAGAAGTAAATCACTAGGTAGAATTTTCAGATATTATTGAGGATCTCAGTGCTTTCCCAAAATTGGTCAAATGGTTTCTCCCAAGGATTATGGTGTAACTAAAGAACCATTTTGATTAGTGCATCCTTTAAGATACAGGATTAAGTTATATTGTTATTTAAAGTTTAATTTGTTTCACTTGCACAAATCTGACTTCATCTTCCTCCTATAGAATTGCATCATGACTTCATCAACATGATGGAGAGTGTCTTCCTTCTGCCTCCTTCACAAGATATCTTTTCCATTTTTGAGCTCCTGTAATGAATTATCTAGTCGCCTTTCAATCTTTAATAAACTGATTGAGATGAGAATTTTATGGCTTGCATTTAGGCTCTGTAAAAGGATCTGGACAGGTTGGATTGATGGGGAGAGGCCAATTGTATGAGGTGTAACAAGGCCAAGTGCCGGGTCCTGCACCTGGGTCACAACAACCCCATGCAACGCTACAGGCTTGGGGAAGAGTAGCTGGAAAGCTGCCCATCAGAAAAGGACCTGGGGCTACTGGTCAACAGGCAGCTGAACATGAGCCAGCAGTGTGCTCCGGTGGCCAAGAAGGCCAACAGCATCCTGGTCTGTGTCAGAAATAGTGTGGTCAGCAGGAGTAGCGAAGTGATTGTGCCCCTGTACTGGGCACTGGTGAGGCCACACCTCGAGTACTGTGTTCAGTTTTGGGTCTGAAGGACATTGAGTTGCTGGAGTGTATGCAAAGAAGGGCAATGAAGCTGGTGAAGGGCCTGGAGAACAAGTGTTATGAGGAGTGGCTGATGGAACTGGGATTGTTTAGTCTGGAGAAGAAGAGGCTGAGGGGAGACCTTACTGCTCTCTACAGCTACCTGAAAGGAGGTTGTAGTGAGGTGTGTGTTGGTCTCTTCTCCCAAATAACAAGCGATAAGACAAGAGGGAACAGCCTTAAGTTGCACCAGGGGAGGTTTAGGTTGGATATTAGGAAAAAATTCTTCACTGAAAGGGTTGTCAAGTATTGGAAGAGGCTGCCCAGGAAAGTGGTGGGTTCACCATCCCTGGAAGTATTTAAAGGACATGCAGATGTGATACTTGGGGAAATACTTTAGTGGTGAACTTGGCAATGCTAGGTTTAAGGTTGGACTAGATTATTGTAATGGTCTTTTCCAACCAAACTATTCTATGATTCTATGATTTCAGTATGACTGAAAAATTAATTTAAGTTAGACAACTTCCTGAAAGATCTGTCTTGACCTGGTCTACTCAGAAGGTCTCCATCCTCTCTTCATTTAAGTCTTTCCTTAGAAGATCTGTTGAGCTCAGCCCCATATGTATCTATCTTACAATCAGAGAATCAGAGTCTGGTCCTTATACTTTCTTCAAAGCAGCCTTGTGGCATTAAGCTCTCTGATACTGTGTGGATGTCCATGATTATTCTGCATCCACTTATTCAGCTGCCTCTAGCCTATCTCTGAAGTTACGTCTGAAAAGATCCTGTGTCTCACTCCCTCATCTCAAGAACCGAAAAATGCTGAAAATCTTTTTGTTTCCACACACTGAAAAGTAGCTTAGTCTGCATTGAAGAAAGACAGATTTTATTGGTCATTACAAATATTATGGATGTGATAATACTGAAGTTTCCTGTTCTTTTACTTCCTAGAAAAGTCTTGATTCATATTTGAGATTAAATCTCTCAGAGTTCATAATGCTTCACAGTTATTCTGTCTTTTTTTCTTTTGATAACTGGTAAAATTTTCACATTTTCTTTTGAGGTTTTCTAGAACAGGGTAAACAAACATCTGTAGGGGCTGTTTTGGGAAGAATTGATCTTGCTTTGCCTCCAGAGATTGGAAAAGATGGTTTCTTGAGAAAAGAAGCTGTCTTAATTTCTGTGAGTTAGTGATTTATCATCTTGAAGATTTTTTAGTAACACTGATTTCTAGCTTTCCTCTGAAAAAAATATTAAAAAATAATAGGGACTAAGGAAAGAAGTGTAGTAAAGAAGAGTTTAGTAGATAAGTTCCCCAAATTCTTGCAGATGTCAGACAGCTATGTTATAGGTGATCATCTTTCCTTTGTAACCCTCTTATGCCTCATTCATGTGACATGGAAACAATTACATGAAAATGCAGATGTAGATTCCAGTAATCTCTTTGGAATAGATAAATAGACTTTGAAATAATTTACAAATGATGCACAAAATCTGTGAGCCATCTGCTCACTGTTGGGGAAAAAAAACACGTTTCTCCCAACAGGCTTTTTATATACAGAATTGCTCTTTTCACACAGCAAGAAGGAAAACAATAGATAGCCAGCAATCTGGAGTGCAACTCACTCACATACGCTCTGAGAGCTGCATTGTGATCACCCCTTTTGAAAGCAATTAGGGCAAGAACTGTGTGTATATTAAGAAACTGCTTTTTCCTCAGCCATATGTGTAGCCAGGGCAAGGACCACTCACAAGAAGAACCGCCTGTGCTCTCTGCTGTCCAGACAGCAAACGAATTGAGGTGAGTGTAAAATGGAAGAAGGCAAGGTGGGATTATAGCAACAGACTGCAGTGGGTGCAACCCATACTGCAGTATCTGCTTCTGACAAGGTCCTGACAAACTTGAGCACAATTTCTTCTGGTGTTATTCCAGTATCTTGTGGAGCTTTGCCTATGCAAGTCACTGAAAAGGACTTCATTAAAAGTCCTTTATATTGAGTGTGTAACATAAAAATCTACTTTAATTCAGAAGTAGGAATGAGTTTTGTTGTGCATTGCCCTTGTATTAGCTGATTCAACAGTTAAAAACCTTTTGAATCAATGACATATAGACTGTACTCTAAGAGTAATGGTCTAGAGGTCTTTTATCTGATTCTTAATCATGTAGGTCACATAAATATTACTAGTGTTTGCACAAGCCAAATTACAGCGTTCTTGGTGGCAGAGTTGTCAGCCTAGACTCAGCTGATCTACAGAAGATAGTCCTCTACTGTGAGTCATAGTCTGCACGTGGCCACATCAGCACTTCAAATTTTCTTGACAACCCCATCTGTGTCTACTGGCAACACTCTCTAGCTTTGACCAGAGTGGAAACAATTCAGTATGATTCTGAAGCAATTAAATGCTCGTTGCCAAACAATAAGATTCCCAGTGAGAAAGTGGCTCACTGCAGCTGACAGTC
>NW_010330757.1:23834-31372 GCF_000700745.2 Antrostomus carolinensis
TGGTGTGAGAAAGACGAAATGAAATGTTGTCAGGATTTGACGTTAATTACAGGGGAGTGAAAGGGATTGTGGCCCAGTGGGAGGTCAGGTGAGCTGTCAGCATGTGCCACCATTCTGACTGAAGCGTCTTCATGGTGACTGTGAGACAGCACTTGGCCAGGCAAGCATGTGGGTTGTAGGCTCTCTGATGTGATGCCTGGTCTTCTCTTGGTGTTTCACATCTATCAATCACATGTGAAACAGCTGGGCTCAGAGTGGAGTCCAGTATGTTGATAATTTGTAGTAGAGGTCAAGGGTAGAGTCCTAAAGGGAAAGGGTGCAAAATTCCCAAGTAGATCCAGAATACTTAGCTATTAAATCCCACTAGATTGCTACAGGTCTCAATTTTGGTAGTCAGTTTTATGAGACTTCACACTCCTACTGGGAATGAAGTCAAGATAGCCTGAGTGCAGCATGTTTCCTCCATCATGATATTAATCTCCTGAATTCCACAAGATTTTGGAGTTTGAAAAAATGCACACAAATTATTTTGAAGGATTCAGCTCCAAATATCAGTTTCGATCAGTAATGAAACGTGACTAACCATATCAAAATTGGGAATGCCCTTACAGTAACAAGTGATCTGAGACTGAGTGCTAAAGCAGATCTCATTAGAGATGTTAGGCTTCTAGAAAGTCTGCTGATATAAAAGTTAAAAATAATTTACTGTAGTTCAGATCTGTGAAATTAGTTGCTCAGCTGGGACCCTAAGGAGTCAGCCTTCTTGATATGCTTTCCCCAACTACTTGGGGAATGCTTTCCATTCACCCAAACTTAAATGGTTACTTGCATGACCAAATTTGGAAGAAAATGCTCAAAATCTTAGTCACTGGCCAATGCAGGGCCATTCTTCAGTTTGTTATATCACACACCATTGAGGAAAATTTCATTGAACTCAATGAGACAATTCATGTGAATAAATGCTTATCAGTGGGAACTAGTGCTGTATGAAGAAAAGTAAAGCTGATTAGATTTATGCTTGTTTATGGTATGAAGAGATATATTTTTCCCCACTTCTGCCATCAAGTTTTACTTCACTCTGTGAAATATCTTAATGCAACTGGTAGTAACTCTGCTGTGATAGGGTACTGCCCCAAGGGGATCCTATCTTGGCTTGCTGTAATTTCAAAGGCTCAGAAATAAGCGGTTTAGATAATTTGCAAATTTGGATGGGGATTCTGTAGTACAGCAGTGTTGCCACACAGCATTCCCACATACGGTTTTTGTTACCCATTGTCTGTTCAAAGTGCTAGACACTAGCCGTGTGACTCCTATAAAACTTTCTTTTGTAATTTATTTATCTAGGAAACCACAGTTTACACTCAATGTCTGGTTTCCAGTGAAGTCTTGCTTTTATTTCCAGCTGAACTTGCTGAGGCACAAGGAGGTCAAACAACTAGTGAAAGGTCGCTTAGTGGTATTAGTCAATGGTTCAGACCAAATTGCCACCCAGTGCCTTCTGGCTAGTTGGTAAATCTTTTAGGTTTTTTTTTTTCTTTTTTTTTTCCACTGTGCTACTACTCTTCTAATCACCTGTTTAAACTGTTGAAATGGAAACTTTTAAATTGAAGTTGTAGTGCAAAAGCCCCCCACATTGCCTCAGAGAAGTATTCCATGACTGTATTTGTGGAAAAATTCAGAGGACCGATCTTGACAAGATAATTTTGTAAATGTGGATTGCATACCAGATGAGGGTATACACTGGTGTTCACTCCACAGTCATGGTGCCTTGGTTGTTCAGACCTAATGATCTCACAGATTTCACTCCTTTTATCTTCCACTCAGCACAGGGCACTGTTGAATGGAAAACAGTGGAAACAATGCATAAAAGCACAAACCATTCAAAACCATTCAGATACGCAGTTGGCACACTTCTCAGTGACCATGGACTTAGTATTAACCCTGGTTAATCTTCATACAACCTGTTTCAACTAAAATTATTAAATTTTGATCCTCATGGGAATCTAATAGGTCATGTTTGTTCAACCACTGCCCCTTGCTTCACCCATTCTGAAATAATAAAAAAAAGTGTTTCCTATGATAGCGCCTGCAGCTTGATTGACTTGCTAGGATGGCAGTATGACAGAGAACAGGACCAAAGGTAAAAGGGTCAGGATTAGAAAGGAGCAAGATAAAATAAAAGCAATACAATAAGCTCTAGTACTCAGGCAGCATTTGAAAGACAAAAGAATAGTGTACCTTTAATTACAACATACCAAATAATTTGCTTAATTCAACTCCAGGAAAATAAATTGCACTTTTTAATTGAATAGAATGCAGCAGTCACAAGAAAATTGACAGCATAAAGAACAGAACAAAAATTAAGATATTTTTTGACTTTCTACAAAAGTCACAGAATTACAGAATGGTTGAGGTTGGAAGGGATCTCTGAAGGTCATCTAGTCCGACCACCCTTCCCAAGCAGGGACTTCTAGACCACATGAACCAGGATTCTCTCCAGATGGTTTCTGAATATCTCCAGGGAGGGAGATTCCACAGACTCTCTGGACAACCTGTTCCAGTGCTCAGTCACCTTCACAGGAAAGAAGTTTTTCCTTATGTTCAGGTGGAACTTCCTATGGTGCAGTTTATGCCGGTTACCTCTCATCCCATTGTTGGGTGCCACTGAGAAGAGTCTGGTCCCGTCCTCTAGACACTCTCCCTTTAGATATTTATAAACATTAGTCAGATCTCCTCTGAGTCGTCTTTTTTCCAGGTTGAACAGGCCCAGCTCCCTCAGCCTTTCCTCATATCAAAGATGCTTCAGTCCTGTAATCATTTTAGTCTCCCTTCACTGGACACACTCCAAGAGTTCCATGTCCTTCCTGTACTGGGGAACCCAGAATTGAACACGATACTCCATGTGGGGCCTTGAAGTCCCCTCCAAGAATGGTCTGCTTTAATCCTAGGTCATAACTGAGTACAAACCTACATCCCTGTGTAGGAGGCAGAGTGGCTAATCAATGTGTAGGAGAACCAAGTGTGGGAGGACATCGGTGCATGATGTTAGGTAGCACAGAAAAACCATGTGGTTATATCTTCATTTCAGACCTGGCCAGTGGAACCATACACCTCAGCCTAAAGAGAAAAAAAACCCAGGAGAATAAAAAAAAAAATAAAATAAAAATTAGACAAGTATTTGTTTGGCAAGAACAGAAAACTTCTTTACTGCTCACTCTGCCAGTGGGCTGTCCCTGCAAATGACTGTTGATTGACCATCCCTCTTCATGAACCTGGTTTCTGGGAGAGGAAAATAAAGTAATTTTGTAAGTGCTGTAAATACTCTGGGAGACACTTTATTGTTCTTCCTTGTGTCCATACGAAAAGCTGTATCACATTTGTAGTTATGCACTGTATACAGTATTGACAATTTCAGAGGATCAAACATCACAAGCCTGATTTGCAAAATTGTGAGATTAATTTCCAAATATTTCATCTGATTTATTTAATCTGATTTCATTTCATATATTTCATCTGATTTATTTAAAAATCACTACATTGAATTTTTTGGCCTGTTTTTAAGCTTTGAAGTTCTTCCTGTCCCTTTCATCCTCAGAGCACCTGGTGCCCTAGAGGGTCACCCTAGAGTCCCAGCTCCCCAAAATGCATAGGATAAGGTGATTCAGTGCCCCATTCCTAGAGCTCTCCTATAATTTCTAGTCTCTTCAGTTCTGTCACCATCCATTTATATCTTCATTCCATACAGTCCTTTTTCTCCTCCAAAGACATATATCCTTAGTTCTTCAACTATTTTTCTCAATAGCATTTTTTGCTACCTTGGAGATTCTGAAAATAGACATCTACCCCTGACACACTCACCTCTCCATTCAAAATAAGGATATCTATCTTAGGATTCCTCCATCATAACTCCTGTTTAGCAAGAGGAGCACTGGTGGAAGGACATTCAAGAGCCTGAAGTCTAGGGATGAAGACTTTTATCCCTGAGAAGTTGGGCTTTTCCTGTTGTCTCCTCCCTCCTGGAAGAACAATGTTCAGTCCTCAGTGGAGAGGGAGAGCATATGGCTTGCCCCCACTAGGTCCTCTTCCCTGGGGCAGGAAGAGTGGCAGACAAGATGAGGTTTTTTTTCCAGGAAAGCTAAAATTCGAGAGGAAGCGGGAGCTGTTCTTGTTGAGCTGGCAATGGTATCAGCTACAAATTAAATAGTCTCCCCATCCCCCCCTCAAAATAATAACAATTGTTTCCTGATGTATAACAAATTATGAACACAGGGCTTGCAGAGCGTGTTGATAAACCTTATCACCAACCATCTACATTTGTGACAGAGAGCCTTGGCTAGAAATTAGGTCCTATTTTTTTCCTTTTATCATATGGTCCGTACCACCTGTCAGAGGTCAGCATTGTTTCACAGCAGGGTTCTACCTGCCCTTATGGTCATGCTACCGTTTTTAGGCAGAGTTCACCATGTAATAAGCTGAAGCCACAGAACATGCTGGGTCATAAGAGCTTCAGTGCTTGGACCCAAGCCCCATCTTGCTCTGTGCTTGCCAGCTGCCAATACCAGCTGTTTCCTGTTGTAGATCTACCACACCACTGAACATTGCGAAATGTTTTTAGCAGGGATGGGAAGTGTCCAAAGGAAGCAGACAGGATGAAAGAAAAGAGAGTTCACTCTGGCTGCTGGCACTGTAAAAAGAACTGGGAGTAATTTAGAAGAGAAATACTGAAATAGTTAAAAACTTCAAATAAGATATTGCTGCTGCTAGCTGTGTTCCTGTCACCTCCATAAACTATATTTCTTTATTCAGATACTTGGAACAATTTCTTTTTATCTTCTTGATAAGGTGAACTAATGATAACAATTTCTAACACTTGAAGCCTTTCTTGGGATGTTTCCAAGAGCCAGCAGTATTTTCAACACATATGTATATGCATGTGTGTATGCATTTCAACACAGTTACTAATCTTCTTTCTGAATTTTTATGTGTATATTTATACACATAAACTTTAATACATGCACAGATATGTCTATTTCAGAGCTGATTACATTTTCGTGAAGGGCAATATTTAGTTAGAGATTTAGCTCTAGTTTTGGAGTTCAGTCCTGTGGCATCTCATCTTACAAATGGTCCGAGTGACTCTATAATAAATTACAAAGACTAAATCACCTTCCCATCCTGTTATTTAGGTCTTGCAATGGTGCTTCTAGGGAGGTAGTAGTTATTATAATTAATTTACTCTCAAGAAAAATGAGTTAGAAAATAGATGTGATTTATCAAAGAATACTCAACATGTCTGTAGTAGGTTATAATGTCATCTCTTCAAATGTAAGCTATGGAAAGTAGGTGCTGTATTTTTTATATTAGTTGGGAAAGACAAAATGCCATGAGATCCTGAACTAGAATTTTAATGATGTATAATAATAATAATAATTAGAAACAGAACTAAAAATTCTTGACCCCTGCTCCTACTCTTTTGTGTAGCTATATTAGGGTTTGCACCAACGATCTTAAGTTTATTTGCTTGGATTAGTGCCTGATCCATCCGAGAAAGGGATTCTACAATGTTAACTGGTGTGATACATTTTTCTGCTACTTTTCCTAACTTGTACTCCAGAAGTTATCATTTTAGTAATTCAAGAAATATTGTGATAATTGGGACTATGCAGTAAATTGTGTCAAACTCAAAAGGAATAAATCCATTTCAGGCATCCAATTTGATGCATGAAGAAAGAAACTGTTTGTCAAGTTATAAATGTTTTTGTTTTTAAATATCCAGTGGAGGAAGGATGATTTTGTGATTGATATAAAGACTGAACTGGGAGTTGGAAGACCTGGGTTCAATTTGCAGCTCTTCACAGACTTCCTGTGTCACCTTAAATAATCCATTTACATTTCCCAGTTCTTCTCTTTCCTCCTATCAAAAAAGGAATAATTATATCTACTAACATCACAGGAGGTTTGTGAGACTAAAGAAATGAGATTAATAACTTCTCTTTAGAAGAGTTCTGGCTGTTGGAAGTTACTCTACAACCTCATGTTCTCAATATACTCAGAGCATTAGATTTTAGAGCACCCTGGAGCGTCTATCTTATCTCCTCTGCATATGAGGAACTCTATTAGACTAAGCTGGATGGGAGGGGTTCTACTACTTGGTACTGTGTGTCTGGGAAGGTTGATTTCAGTGTCCTTTACGTTGCTGCTGATCTGGGCTGGTGTCATACTTGTGACTCTGTAAGTTAAGACTTTGTCTAGGATACTCCAACTATCTGTAGCAAATACAACATTTAAATAAATGAAAAAATGAATTTGTAATATCTGTGTAGGGATATGAAACATTTGGAGGAGACTTCTAGAGTTTTACAGAGTTGAAGAAGTTATTTTGTGTTATTAGAAATCTGTAATTAAAAGGATCTTCAAGTTTATAATTTTTCCTTTTTGTTACACAAAACTTAATTCCTTTTTATTTGTAGTCATTTGACATCAGGATACACTCACAAACAATGTATATTTTGCATGTGATGTTGCATGTATATATTTACATGTGTGAGTATGCTTTTGCACGTGTAATATATATGCAGAAAGAAAGTTGCCTTTGAGTGCATGAACTTGTGTATGAAAGTAAGAACAATAATTTTTGTATTGCAGCTGTGGCTGTTTTCAACATCAAAGTGAAATGAAAACAGTAAAAGTAAAAGAAAAGAAGAGAAAAAAAAGAAACATAAACCAAAACTATTATTAGAGAAGAACAAAGGAACTGATCCCACAGACAGTTTTTCAACAGCTGGCAAGGTTCATCAGCTATTTTTACTGGTCTAGTGCCGGTCCTGTTAACTCTGTCATTTTTTCTGTTTTGTTTTGTGTATTTTTTTTGTTCATGAGTATCACTTGTGGCTGGATTGATTTCAATTATGCAGGTGTATGTGTTAAGTAAAACCATACTGAAGTCAAGGAAGTGCAAAAATCAGCACCCTCAATAGTTCTGTAGGGACTCATTGCCTTGATCTGCCAGGCAGGTGGCTTTTAGATAATACACATTTAACAACTGGTCCAGCATTTCAATTATCCTCCCTGGATTTTGTCATGATGTAAAGCAAACCTCCAAGTAAACACCTTCAATCTCCTTTTGTAGTGACCTGAGAGAGTCTCAAGACTGCCAGCCACTGGCATTCAGAAATTGTACCAGTTGACAAACAATCAAAAAATTACTAAAAAAAAAAATCACATGACTAAATAAAATTGGGAAACTCCTGGTTTCTCTTGGTTGACTCTTCTAGCTTGCAGTTCTGGTCTAGAAACTGGAATCTATTTATTTTATAACAGGAAAGCTGAGATTCTTGCTTAATCATATGACCCCAGGAGCTGAAGCTTAATGGAAAAGAAACAGCACGCTGTCATAAGACTCAGGATGCAAATTACGAGAGTTGGCAATGCTGTAGTCACATACTCCTCTACTTCTGAATCTTGGATTAACTGAAAGAGATGGGTTTTCAGCATCCTGCAGAAGCTGTGCGTGTATCCAGAAGTTTCATCCATAAATG